>NC_057809.1:164886581-165073850 GCF_018294505.1 Triticum aestivum | reverse complement strand
CACCACCGCGCCACCGCGGGAGACCACGCCTCCCCGCCGCCCGGCCGGCCACCCCTTGCTGCCGTCTCGCCACCGCCAGGTCGTCGCCGCCCCGCGCCAAGTCCGGCCGGCCCCGGCGAGCTCCTTCCTTCCCCGGCTTCTTCCCCTACTCTGGCGACCCGACAAACTCCGGCGAACAGTGCACCCCGGCGATCCTCGTAACCCGTGCAGTTCTGGATCTGGAGATATTTTCGGTTGACTTTCCCTCCTAACCCTAATTTTTATGCCTACTTTGACATGCCGTATGTCTGCATCCGTAGCTCTGATTTGGGCATATAGTATATCAAAATGTTCGCCTCGACAAGTACATCATTTCATTCCATTGCATCATTTTCATTTGAGCTCATCTTGATGCCCAAAATGCTGTTAGAAGGAGGCTTCGTGAGTAAATTGTCAGATCTGCTAGTTCATCTTAGACTTTTGTCATTTTTGCCATGATTATTGTGTGCATGATATGCCTGTGAGTCCTTCATATGTTTTGTTAAGGATTTTGTCTTCTTTTCAGAGGTGCAACCCATGCATTTTTAGGATATGTGTGGTGACTTGTGCAAGCTTGCAAAGAGAGGCACCCGGGAAATCTGTTTTCAGAGACTTAGTTGTTTTCACTAAGTCTGGGATTATTTAGTTCATGATGCCATATGTTCAGCTTGTTTCCTAGTTATCCGTGCCTCTTTTGAGGATGATCAGTAAAGGAGTTTTGTTAATCTTGTTATGATCTATACATCTATGTCTTTGTTTGCAATTATGGAGCACCCTAGTTTGAGTCAATCGAGCTCTACTTTTGCTTCGTGGTGAATCTGGGCAGATCGTCAACTCGTTTGCGATCTTGCCGGCGTTGTTGTAGTTGATCCGTGCATGCCATGCCATTGTTCTTGCCATGTATAACTAGCATTTTGTGCCTTCTTAATGGATGTATGCTTGCCTTGCCATGACTTGCACCGTGGTGAGTGCATCGAGCTCGTTTACATGCCTTCGTGGGTTATAATTCAGCATGTCTCAGTTTTCACTAAGTGTGAAAACTGATTGTGTTTTAGCTATGTTCGTGTGCCCGTTAGTATATTTTGGGAACCCTTTTGGCCCCAGGTCACTTTGGGTCTTTTGTTAAGCTTGTTGAGTAGCTCCATGCCATGTTCTTACTTGTCTTAATCAGGTCATGTATCATGTTGTTTTGCTGCTCCGAAGAGGGCTTCGTGATCTGAAATTTCAGACAAGTGTTAATTTCGCCAAGTCTGGAATCTGTTTTGCATTTGCGTATTTGGCATGCCTGTTTGAACCTCATAATGGATGAATTGGCCGTGGCTCAGTGCTAGTATTTTGTTAAGCATCTTGTGTGCATCCCTGCCATGTATTTTGTTGTCATGTTTGGGTGCTGTAGCATGTTCATTTCATTGCATTTATATGCCTACTTGCTGTAAATCGCAGACCGGTGTCATTTTTGAAACGCTTGCCATTTCCAAACCGTAACTCCGATTCCGATGATCTTTATATCGTTTTCAAGCGGTTTTATCTCATCTTTCCAGTGGCACCCTTGGAATTCCAAGTTGAGGCCAGGTTCATGCATTTTCTATCATATCTTGCATTTTGCATCCCGCATCGCATCCCGCATATCATATCATCATTCATCTTATTGTTTGGTCTTGCACGTGGTTGATTGTATCCTTGTTGCTTGTTTGTCTTGTTTGGGTAGATCCGGGAGACGAGTTCGCTACCGAGGAGCCCGTTGAGTTTGCTTGTGAGGATCCAGTCAACTCTGACAGCTTTGCAGGCAAGATGATCATACCCTCGAAATCACTACTATCTTTGCTATGCTAGTTGCTTCGCTCTTTTGCTATGCCAATGCTATGATGCCTACCTTTTGTTTGACAGCCTCCCAATTGCCATGTTGAACCTCTAACCCACCTTGTCCTAGCAAACCGTTGATTGGCTATGTTTCCGCTTTGCTCAGCCCCTCTTATAGCATTGCTAGTTGTAGGTGAACATTGGAGGCCGTTCCTAGTTGGAACATTTATTTACTTGTTGGGATATCATGATATTGCTACGTTATCTTAATGCATCTATATACTTGGTAAAGGGTGGAAGGCTCGGCCTCTCGCCTAGTGTTTTGTTCCACTCTTGCCGCCCTAGTTTCCGTCATATCGGTGTTATGTTCCCGAATTTTGCGTTCCTTACGTGGTTGGGTTATAATGGGAACCCCTTGATAGTTCGCCTTGATTAAAGCTTTTCCAGCAATGCCCAACCTTGGTTTTACCATTTGCCACCTAGCCCCTTTTCTTTCCCTTGGGTTCTGCAGACTCAAGGGTCATCTTATTTTCACCCCCCCGGGCCAGTGCTCCTCTGAGTGTTGGTCCCACTGAGCGATGTCCGAGGCTACCAGGGGCAACTCTGGGCTGGCTTACCCGACGTCTGGCTCATCTGAGTGTGCCCTGAGAAAGAGATATGTGCAGCTCCTATCGGGATTTGTCAGCACATTCGGGCGGTGTTGCTGGACTTGTTTTAACCTGGTCGGAATGTCTTGTTGTACCGGGATACCGAGTCTGATCGGAGTGTCTCAGGTGGAGGTCTATTCCTTCGTTGATCGTGAGAGCTTGTCATGGGCTAAGTTGGGACTCCCCTGCAGGGATTGAACTTCCGAAAGCCGTGCCCGCGGTTATGGGCAGATGGGAATTTGTTAATGTCCGGTTGTAGATGACTTGAACCTTAATTAATTAAAATGAATCAACTGTGTGTGTTACCATGATGGCCTCTTCTCGGCGGAGTCCGGGAAGTGGACATGGTGTTGGAGTTATGCTTGCGCAGGTTGTTCTTCTAGATTCTCGCTCGCGCTTTGCCTCCTCTTCTCGCTCTCTTTTGCATATAAGTTAGCCACCATATATGCTAGTCGCTTGCTGCAGCTCCACATATATTTGCCTTACCCCTTCCTATAAGCTTAAATAGTCTTGATCGCGTAGGTGCGAGATTGCTGAGTCCCTGTGGCTCACCGATACTATAACTCCAGATGCAGGTCCAGGTGATTCCGCTCCAGGTGACGAGTACGAGCTCAAGTGGGAGTTCGACGAAGACTCTCAACGATATTACGTGTCTTTTCCTGATGATCAGTAGTGGTGCCTAGTTGGGGTTTGATTCGGGGCCTTGTCGCATGTTGGGTTTTCTTTTATTTTGGCGCCGTAGTCGGGCCATGAGTGTTTGTATGATGGATGTTATTTATGTACTTTGATGTGACGTGGCGAGTCTAAGCCAACTATGTTTCTCCCCTTTTATTCTATACATTACATGGGATGTTGTGATGATTGCCTAACTTGCGACATTGCTTTCAATGCGGTTATGTCTCTAAGTCGTGCCTCGACACGTGGGAGCTATAGCCGCATCGAGAGCGGTACAAGTTGGTAATCAGAGCCTTCCCCGACCTTAGGAGCCCCATTCCTTGATCATTTTAGCAGCTGAGTTGTGTCTAGAAAAATGTTTTGAGTCTTTAGGAATTATATATCAGAGAGCTTAGGAATTCTTTTTACTTCCCAGTCTCCTCATCGGTCTGGTAAGGCATCCTGACGTAGAGTTTTGACTCTTCTCTTCTCAAATTTCACTAAAAAAATTTTTAGGATCACACGAGTATCTTGAAATCATTCCGATGGCTTATGATGAGAACATTGACTTGGTGCCTCCTGTCAGGGGTTTAGTGGAAGTGTCCCAGGGAGTTGAGCTCTGAGGTGTTGTCATCATAATTTTATCGTTGCAATTCTGGAATACTTGAGATATGTTCGCCGACATCGAAAATCTCTTTTATGCAGTTCGTTGGTGAGATAACCTCGACGCCACCCAGTACTGGGGCGGGAGTTCGGGAGTATCGCCATAACTTGTGTAACGGATGCTTTTCGAAGGTTGAGGTAGATGGTTTCTGAAGGTTTCTTGGTTATGTGTTGAAGGATGGATACAGCTGGATGTAGGATTTGCTAGTTTGGGTGAGATATTATGCTTCCCCTGTATCCCCAACACCTGATTGCATAACCGGAAAGGTTCGGGAGTTTCATAGGTGGGAATTCTAGTAGCTCTAGTTCTTCTTCCACGGATATTGGTTTGAGATTGGGATTTCTTACCGATTATTCGTTCTTGATCCGTACCTTGTTGATTTATTTCTCTACCTTAATTCTACGTGGCTTCTCAATTTATGGATATGTGACCATTTTAAGAGGAATGCATTCGTTCTTTTTGTTCGGATGTGAAGACTATATGTTGCAATTTTCATTCCGTTGGATTCAGCTTCAATATTTATCTATCAATGTGCTAACGGTGGTCAACCTCTTCAGGATGGCTCCCGCTAAGAGCACCAGTCAGAACCAGAATCAAGATCCGCCACCACCTCCACCTCCTCCAGAGGCATGGCAAGCTGTGATGGCCGCAACCAATGCAAACACACAGCTGATCATGCAAATTCTCCAAGAGCGCAATCAAGGCAGTTAAGGGAATCAAGGCAGCAATCAGAGTCACTTTGCTACACTCAACCAGTTCCTTACTAATGGGCCAA
This sequence comes from Triticum aestivum, assembly GCF_018294505.1. Classification (NCBI taxonomy): domain Eukaryota; kingdom Viridiplantae; phylum Streptophyta; class Magnoliopsida; order Poales; family Poaceae; genus Triticum; species Triticum aestivum. The sequence continues at coordinate 165,069,292 of NC_057809.1, read as the reverse complement.
AGACTTTCAGCAATTGTGTTGAGGCAACCGATGCTGACGATTGGCTTGTGGATCTGTGTAAGCATTTCGAGTGCAGCAACGTCAGGCCTGAGGACTTTGTGAAGTTCGCTTCCTTCCAACTCAAAGATCAAGCTATAGAATGGTTCCAGCAGTACAAGGATTCCAGAGGTGGACGTGTTATCACTTGGGATGATTTCCGTCGAGATTTCCGAGCTCATCATATTCCGCACAGCGTGGTTGAAAGCAAGCATGAGGAATTCCGCAATCTGAAGCAAGGCTCTTTGTCTGTCTATGACTACAACAAATTGTTCCAGAAGCTCGCCCACTTTGCCAAGCAGGACGTGCCTGATGAGAAGAGCATGATATATCAGTTCAGGGGTGGTCTTAGAGAAGATATTCAGCTCGCTCTTGTTCTCTTTGAGCCCTTGAGATACGATGAGTTCTACAACATGGCACTGAAGCAAGAGGCTGCTCAGTTGAGGTGTGATGCTTCTAGGAAGCGAGTCAGAGATGTTACTCCTTCTTCCTCTAGTCAAGTGGACAAGCAACAGAAGTTTTGGCTTCCTCCTCCTCCGTTCCGTCAGCCGTTTCAGCAGAAGAGCAAAGGTGGCAGTGGTTCTTCCCACCCACCCAACCCTGGCTTTCAGAACAAGACTTCGTCTCAAGCTCCAAGATCGAGTGCTCCGTATCACCGTCCGCTTTCAGAGGTCACGTGCAACAAGTGCCAACAGAAGGGTCACTATGCCAACAAGTGTTTCAACCAGAGGCGTCTTCCTCCTCCTCCTCCTCCTGTAAGATCGGCAAGTACAGCTGTGGTCAAGCATAACCCCAAGTCCGCCAAGGTCAATTTGATGAATGCAGCTCAGGCAGAGGACTCGTCAGATGTGATCATGGGTAACCTTCCTGTTAATGATATTCCTGCTAAAGTTCTTTTTGACACGGGTGCATCACATTGTTTCATCTCGAGGCCATTTGTTTCTAAGCATGAGTTGCCTTTGCAAGATTTTCCTAGACAGTTATCTGTTGTTTCTCCGGGTAAATTCATGAATGCTAGCGCTTTTGCCCCAGATGTTGTTATCACATTGGGCGATTACAAGTTTCTCTCTTCTCCGGTGGTTCTCGGTGACTCGGGTATTGATCTTATTCTCGGGATGGATTGGCTTTCTAAGCACAAGGCTCAGCTTGATTGTGCAGCCAGGCAGATTCAATTGACTCATTCGTCTGAGGATGTAATTGTCTTTGCCGCTCGTGATGATACTATCCGTCTGTTTTCTCTCAATGAGAAGGGTGAATTGGATGCCATCTCTCAAATTCCTGTCATTTGCGAATATCAAGACATCTTTCCAGAAGAGCTCCCAGGAATGCCTCCGCACCGGCCAGTGGAATTCATTATTGAACTTGAGCCTGGCACGAAACCTGTGTGCAAGCGTCCTTACAAGCTCGGACCTGAAGAGTTGAAGGAGCTGAAAAAGCAACTCGATGAGCAAGAAAGAATGGGTCTTATCCGGCCTAGTTCTTCTCCGTGGGGTTGTGGTGTTCTTTTTGTGAAAAAGAAGGATGGAACGGACCGACTTTGTGTTGATTACCGTCCAGTGAACAAGAAGACCATCAAGAACAAATACCCACTTCCCAACAGCAATGAGCTGTTCGAACAACTCAAAGGCGCCCAAGTATTCTCCAAGCTTGATCTCCGTATGGGTTATCACCAGATTCGCATTCGTGAAGAAGATATTCCCAAGACAGCATTCAGAACAAGCTTTGGTTCATATGAATACACTGTCATGTCTTTTGGCCTCGCCAGCGCTCCTCCGACGTTCTCTCGCATGATGAATCTCATCTTCAATGCCTACACCAATGACTTTGTTTTGGTCTATCTCAACGACATTCTAGTTTTCTCAAAGAACAAGGAAGATCATGCCAAGCATTTGCGTTTGGTTCTCGATAAGCTCAGGGAACATCAGTTCTACGCCAAGTTCTTCAAGTGTGAATTTTGGCTAGATGAGGTTCTTTATCTTGGTCATATCATCTCTGCCAAGGGCATTTCCGTGAATCCTGAGAAGGTGTCTGCAATTGTGAATTGGGAACCTCCTCAGAACGTGAAGCAACTCCGCAGTTTTCTCGGTCTCGCAAGCTATTGCTGAAGATTCGTTGAAAACTTTTCTAAGATCGCGAAGCCTCTCTCAAATCTTCTTCAGAAGCACGTCAAGTACATTTGGTCTCCGGAATGTGATATTGCTTTCAACACTTTGAAAGAGAAATTGATCACTGCTCCAGTTCTAACTCCGCCTGATGAATCCAAGCCGTACGAGGTCTTTTGTGATGCCTCTCTCCAAGGTCTTGGCGCAGTATTGATGCAAGAGAAGAAAGTTGTTGCTTATACATCTCGCCAGTTGAAGCCTAATGAGAAGAACTACCCCACTCATGATCTCGAGTTGGCGGCAGTTGTGCATGCTCTGTTGACTTGGAGACATCTTCTATTGGGAAGAAAAGTGGACATTTTCACTGATCACCAGAGTCTCAAGTACATCTTCACTCAGCCTAATCTCAACCTCAGGCAAACTCGATGGGTCGAAATGATTCAAGAGTATAATCCGAGTATTGAGTACCCTCCAGGCAAGGCCAATGTGATTGCTGACGCTTTGAGCAGAAAGGCTTACTACAACAGTCTGATTCTTAAGCCTTATCAACCCGAGCTTTGTGAAGATTTCCGCAAACTTAATCTGCAAGTTGTTCCTCAAGGTTTCCTTGCCAACCTTCAAGTATCTCCTACCTTAGAAGACCAGATTCACCAAGCCCAGCTTCTTGATGCTATGGTGAAAAAGGTGAAGATTGGGATGGCCAAGAGTCAGTCCAAGTACAAATGCTACCGCCTTGATGACAAGGACACTCTCTTCTTCGAGGATCGTATTGTTGTGCCCAAAGGTGAACTTCGTAAAGTGATCATGAACGAGGCTCACAATTCTCTCCTCTCCATCCACCCTGGGAGCACGAAGATGTATCAGGACCTTAAGCAAGCTTATTGGTGGACTCGAATGAAGCGCGAGATCGCTCAATTCGTGAATGAATGTGATGTCTGCAGAAGAGTGAAGGCAGAACACCAAAGGCCAGCAGGTCTCCTCCAACCTCTTGCCATTCCAGAATGGAAGTTTGACCACATTGAAATGGACTTCGTGACTGGGTTTCCAAAGTCCAAGCGTGGCAATGATGCTATATTTGTTGTCATCGACAAACTCACCAAAGTGGCTCACTTTCTGCCTATCAAAGAGTCGATCACTGCAGCTCAATTGGCGGAACTGTATACCTCTCGTATTGTCTCTCTGCACGGTATTCCTCAAGTGATATCTTCAGACCGTGGCAGCATCTTTACCTCCAAGTTTTGGGATTCTTTCCAGAAGGCCATGGGCACCTACATCCGCTTCAGCACTGCTTTCCATCCTCAAACAAGCGGTCAAGTCGAGCGTGTCAACCAGATTCTTGAAGATATGCTCAGGGCTTGTGTGATCTTCTTCGGCATGAAGTGGGAGGATTGTCTTCCTTATGCTGAATTCTCCTATAACAACAGTTTTCAAGCAAGTTCGGGCAAGGCCCCATTTGAAATTCTGTATGGCAGGAAGTGCCGTACCCCTCTCAACTGGTCTGAAACCGGTGAACGTCAGCTTTTGGGTAATGACTTAATCACAGAAGCAGAAGAAATGTGCAAAGTCATTCGTGATAACCTCAAAGCAGCCCAATCCCGCCAGAAGAGCTACTATGATAGTAAGCACCGTGATTTGGCTTTCGAGATCGGAGATCATGTTTACCTCCGTGTCTCTCCTATGAAAGGTACTCGTCGCTTCGGTATCAAAGGGAAGCTTGCCCCTAGATACGTGGGACCTTTCAAGATTGTCAGCAAGAGAGGCGACCTCGCCTATCAACTCGAGCTTCCTTCAAACTTTGCAAATGTTCATGACGTGTTCCATGTCTCTCAGCTTCGAAAGTGCTTCAAGACTCCTGACCGCACCGTCAACTTCGAGGACATTGAGCTCCAAGAAGATCTCTCCTATCGTGAGCACCCAGTTGCTATTCTTGAAGAGACTGAACGCAAGACTCGCAACAAGTCAATCAAATTTCTCAAAGTCAAGTGGTCACACCATTCCGACCGTGAAGCTACCTGGGAACGCGAGGATCACCTCCGTTCTGAGTACCCAGAGTTCTTTCAGTCCTAGATCTCGGGACGAGATCTTTTCATAGTGGTGGAGTGTTGTAACACCCCGGATATAACTTTCCCAATTTGTACTCCAACTCTTGCCGTTTCCGGCGTTAAGTTATATTTATTTCTCGGGTTCGGGTCTTTGTCTCCGTGTGTTGTTTTCATTTTCATGCATCTCATATCATGTCATCATGTGCATTGCATTTGCATACGTGTTCATCTCATGCATTCGAGCATTTTCCCCGTTGTCCGTTTTGCATTCCGGCGCTTCGTTCTCCTCCGGTGGTCATTTCTAGCTTTCTTTCGTGTGTGGGGATTAAACATTTCCGGATTGGACCGAGACTTGCCAAGCGGCCTTGGTTTACTACCGGTAGACCGCCTGTCAAGTTTCGTACCATTTGGACTTCGTTTGATACTCCAACGGTTAACCGAGGGACCGAAAAGGCCTCGTGTGTGTTGCAGCCCAACACCCCTCCAATTTGGCCCAAAACCCACCAAACTCTGCTCCATGTCCTAGAGCGTTCGATCACGATCGCGTGGCCGAAAACCGCACCTCATTTGGACTCTCCTAGCTCCACTTATGCCTATAAATAGACCCCTCCATTTTTGGATCTCTCCCTCTCCCCGAAACCCTAAAAAAATCCCGCCGCCGCCGGACGTGTCCGCGCCAGGCCGGACGCGACCGCCCTGCCGCGCCCAGCCAACCCTGCTCCGCCACGTGGCATGCCTGCCCGCCGCCGCCGCCGAAGCCCGCTCGGCCCGGGGAGAGCCCCCGAGGCCCGAGCCGCCGCCGCCCAACACCCGCGCGCCCGCCGCCCTTCGTCTTCGCGCCCGGTGACCGGCGCCGCCATGGGCCACCACCGCGCCACCGCGGGCGACCGCGCCTCCCGCCGCCCGGCCGGCCGCCCCTCGCTGTCGTCTCGCCGCCGCCAGGTCGTCGCCGCCCCGCGCCAAGTCCGGCCGGCCCCGGCGAGCTCCTTCCTTCCCCGGCTTCTTCCCCTACTCCGGCGACCCGACGAACTCCGGCGAACAGTGCACCCCGGCGATCCTCGTAACCCGTGCAGATCTGGATCTGGAGATATTTTCGGTTGACTTTCCCTCCTAACCCTAATTTTTATGCCTACTTTGACCTGCCGTATCTCCACATCCGTAGCTCCGATTTGGGCATATAGTATACCAAAATGTTCGCCTCGGCGAGTGCATCATTTCATTCCATTGCTTTATTTTCATTTGATATCATCTTGATTCCCAAAATGCTGTTATAAGGAGGCTTCGTGAGTAAATTGTCAGATCTGCTAGTTCATCTTAGACTTTTGTCATTTTTGCCATGATTATTGTGTGCATGATATGCCTGTGAGTCCTTCATATGTTTTGTTAAGGATTTTGTCTTCTTTCCAAAGGTGCAACCCATGCATTTTTAGGATGTGTGTGGTGACTTGTGCAAGCTTGCAAAGAGAGGCACCCGGGAAATCTGTTTTCAGAGACTTAGTTGTTTTCACTAAGTCTGGGATTATTTAGTTCATGATGCCATATGTTCAGCTTGTTTCCTAGTGATCCGTGCCTCTTTTGAGGATGATCAGTAAAGGAGTTTTGTTAATCTTGTTATGCTCTATCTATCCGTGTCTTTGTTTGCAATTATGGAGTACCCTAGTTTGAGTCAATCGAGCTCTACTTTTGCTTCGTGGTGAATCTGGGCAGATCGTCAACTCGTTTGCGATTTTGCCGATGTTATTGTAGTTGATCCGTGCATGCTATGCCATTGTTCTTGCCATGTCTAGCTAGAATTTTGTGCCTTATTAATGGATGTATGCTTTTCTTGCCATGACTTGCACCGTGGTGAGTGCATCGAGCTCGTTTACATGCCTTCGTGAGTTATAATTCAGCATGTCTCAGTTTTCACTAAGTCTGAAAACTGATTGTGTTTTAGCTATGTTCGTGTGCCCGTTAATATATTTTGTGAACCCTTTTGGCCCCAGGTCACTTTGGGTACTTTTGTTAAGCTTGTTGAGTAGCTCCATGCCATGTTCTTACTTGTCTTAATCAGGTCATGTATCATGTTGTTTTGCTGCTCCGAAGAGGGCTTCGTGATCTGAAATTTCAGACAAGTGTTAATTTCGCTAAGTCTGGAATCTGTTTTGCATTTGCGTTTTTGCCATGCCTGTTTGAACCTCATAATGGATGAATTGGCCGTGGCTCAGTGCTAGTATTTTGTTAAGCATCTTGTGTGCATCCCTGCCATGTATTTTGTTGTCATGTTTGGGTGCTGTAGCATGTTCATTTCATTGCATTTAGATGCCTACTTGCTGTAAATCGCAGACCGGTGTCATTTTTGAAACGCTTGCCATTTCCAAACCGTAACTCCGATTCCGATGATCTTTATATCATTTTCAAGCGATTTCATCTCATCTTTCCAGTGGCACCCTTGGAATTCCAAGTTGAGGCCAGGTTCATGCATTTTCTGTCATATCTTGCATTTTGCATCCCGCATAGCATATCATCATTCATCTTATTGTTTGGTCTTGCACGTGGTTGATTGTGTCCTTGTTGCTTGTTTGTCTTGTTTGGGTAGAGCCGGGAGACGAGTTCGCTTCCGAGGAGCCCGTTGAGTTTGCTTGTGAGGATCCAGTCAACTCTGACAGCTTTGCAGGCAAGATGATCATACCCTCGAAATCACTACTATCTTTGCTATGCTAGTTGCTTCGCTCTTTTGCTATGCCAATGCTACGATGCCTACCTTTTGTTTGACAGCCTCCCAATTGCCATGTTGAACCTCTAACCCACCTTGTCCTAGCAAACCGTTGATTGGCTATGTTTCCGCTTTGCTCAGCCCCTCTTATAGCGTTGCTAGTTGTAGGTGAAGATTGGAGGCCGTTCCTTGTTGGAACATTTATTTACTTGTTGGGATATCATTATATTGCTACGTTATCTTAATGCATCTATATACTTGGTAAAGGGTGGAAGGCTCGGCCTCTCGCCTAGTGTTTTGTTCCACTCTTGCCGCCCTAGTTTCCGTCATATCGGTGTTATGTTCCCGGATTTTGCGTTCCTTACGCGGTTGGGTTATAATGGGAACCCCTTGATAGTTCACCTTGATTAAAGCTTTTCCAGCAATGCCCAACCTTGGTTTTACCATTTGCCACCTAGCCCCTTTTCTTTCCCTTGGGTTCTGCAGACTCAAGGGTCATCTTATTTTCACCCCCCTGGCCAGTGCTCCTCTGAGTGTTGGTCCCACTGAGCGATGTCCGAGGCTACCAGGGGCAACTCTGGGCTGGCTTACCCGACGTCTGGCTCATCTGAGTGTGCCCTGAGAAAGAGATATGTGCAGCTCCTATCGGGATTTGTTGGCACATTCGGGTGGTGTTGCTGGACTTGTTTTAACCTGGTCGGAATGTCTTGTTGTACCGGGATACCGAGTCTGATCGGAGTGTCTCAGGTGGAGGTCTATTCCTTCGTTGACCGTGAGAGCTTGTCATGGGCTAAGTTGGGACTCCCCTGCAGGGATTGAACTTTCGAAAGTCGTGCCCGCGGTTATGGGCAGATGGGAATTTGTTAATGTCCGGTTGTAGATGACTTGAACCTTAATTAATTAAAATGAATCAACTGTGTGTGTTACCGTGATGGCCTCTTCTCGGCGGAGTCCGGGAAGTGGACACGGTGTTGGAGTTATGCTTGCGCAGGTTGTTCTTCTAGATTCTCGCTCGCGCTTTGCCTCCTCTTCTCGCTCTCTTTTGCGTATAAGTTAGCCACCATATATGCTAGTCGCTTGCTGCAGCTCCACATATATTTTCCTTACCCCTTCCTAGTCTTGATCGCGAGGGTGCGAGATTGCTGAGTCCCTGTGGCTCACCGATACTATAACTCCAGATGCAAGTCCAGGTGATTCCGCTCCAGGTGACGAGTACGAGCTCAAGTGGGAGTTCGACGAAGACTCTCAGCGATATTACGTGTCTTTTCCTGATGATCAGTAGTGGTGCCTAGTTGGGGTTTGATTCGGGGCCTTGTCGCATGTTGGGTTTTCTTCTATTTTGGCGCCGTAGTCGGGCCATGAGTGTTTGTATGATGGATGTTATTTATGTACTTTGATGTGACGTGGCGAGTGTAAGCCAACTATGTTTCTCCCCTTTTATTCTATACATTACATGGGATGTTGTGATGATTGCCTAACTTGCGACATTGCTTTCAACGCGGTTATGTCTCTAAGTCGTGCCTCGACACGTGGGAGCTATAGCCGCATCGAGGGCGTTACATCATGATAGTACAACAAACACCAGAAATAAGAAAAATTACATCCAGATTCGTAGACTACCTAGCGACGACTACAAGCACTGAGACGAGCTGAAGCCGCGCCGCCGTCATCGCCCCTCCCTCACCGGAGCTAGGCAAAACTTGTTGTAGTAGACAGTCGGGAAGTTGTCGTGCTAAGACCGCTTAGAACCAGAGCATCAGAATAGCAACCGTCGTCGATGAAGAGTAGCATAGATCGAAAGGATCCAACCTGAAGACACATAAACATAGACGAATGACGAACAAATCCGAGCAAATCCACCAAGGACAGATCTATTGGAGACACACCTCCACACGCCCACCGATGACACTAGACACACTATCAGAACGGGGGGTTAGGCGGGCCGGGAGAACCTTATTCTATCTTCAGGGAGATGCAGTTGTCTCGCCTTATTGAGGAGGACACAAAACCCTAACAAATCTCGAAGACACATCTAAAAACGGATCCCTTCCACCAGCAAGGGCCGGGATCCACCGCGTCTCCATGGTCCTAAAGCCAGCACAGACGAGGCAGACCGGCAGTAGCGCTGGGGGAGGCAGAGAAACCCTAATTGGGGAGGAGGCAACTGGATTGCATCTGTATAACTCGAGTGTGACACTTCTTTTTAGTTTGAATTCTCATATTTGATCAAGTAATTCGACACCAATTAGAACCCCCCCCCCCCCCCCCCCCCCAAAAAAAATCAACTGTGAAATAACAGTTTATTTGAAAGAAATCATAATTCACCTGAATTTATTAATAATTCCATAAAATAATGACCGTTCTCAAATCAAAATCTAGTGTGCTGTACGAAGTTGGTGCAGAAGTATTAGGGAAATGTTCCAGCCCCACGAAATGTTGTCTCCAAGGCAGTCTGGTTCAGGCTTAATAAAATGTTTCTGTCTACTCGCCGCAAAAGATAGTGTTTCTGTATTAAAAGAAAATGCTATCACGTTCTCAGAACAGGAATAAGAAAGTTCCCTCAGAAAAAAAAAACAGGAATAAGAAAGAAAAAATGCGACCACGGTCCACGGATTTGTGTGATGTGCAGTTTGGGACGTGCGATCCGGCCCTAGTTGCCGCCATAACAAGAAAAACCAGCTTGCATGCGTTAATCCTGCACAGAGGCGGTCCTTAGTTAATTCGGTTGCTACATCAGCACACTTATCCCTTCAAACTCTGGCTGCGTTAAAATACTTGCACTGTTGCACATGGCTTACTTCAACCACCTTTGAAGCTGCGTGTACCAATAATGGCGCCATGGCAAGTACAGTATAACATGTGGGGCCATCACTCACATACAAAGGCATAAGATTGAGTTTATCATTTCCACTGCCGGCCTGGGTGACGGTGTAGGTTGGTTTACATATACTGTCGAAAAAAGGCGACCATGACCAAATTTTGCAATTTCACTCCATGCATGTTTCACGTTCTCTACCCCGCAAAAAGAAATGTTTCACGTTCTCTACTAAATTATCTCTGCTGATTCCCTTAAAATAAGAAACTATGTTCTTGGCGTAGTTTACGGGTCAATGGGCAGTGGCGTAGCTAGGGGCTGGCCAGGGTGGTCCATGGACCACCCTGGAATTTCCCCATAGCTTGTATATAATGTACTAAAATAAACATTTCTTTGAAAAATAAATAATTTATGTTAATATTTCTATTAATGAACCACCTTAGTGTATTGGGCTGGCTACGCCACTGTCAATGGGTCCTAACTTTTGAACACCTAAAAGCCAAGCATGTATGGAAAGAGTTATTTTGTCATATGTACTACTGTAGTATTAAATAAGTTTTGGCCTCGGCTCTTGAATATCCAAAAATCTATGCATATTTATATACAAGCATAGCTTTTTTTTGAAAGTAAGCCTAAAGCTTTATTACGCAACGTTTTGGGCTAAATCGTCCATTACAGACGCAGCTACATGAGTTGGAACATCATCATCAAAAACAGCAACTCCTCCCTGAGGGAGTAACGAGCCAAGCTGGGCTAGATGGTGTGCAGGCATATTTGCCTCTCGCTTACAGTGGACAAACTCGCAGGCTAAAAACCAAAGGCTAGCTTGAGCTCTGACATCTGCAATTGCATGAGCCTGGCGTGAGAAATCTGGTGTACTCTTGTTGAGGGCTTGCTTGACTAGGATCGCATCCGTCTCGATTATCAGCCTCGTCATCCCAAGTTCCGCCGCCAGGTCCACTGCCTTCACTACTGCATGTAGTTCAGAGTCAAACGCCTCGGCCACATGCTCCACACGCCCTGCCCTTGCAGCTACTACTGTGCCAGTGCTATCTCGGGCCAGTACCCCCCATGCACCATGCTGGTTCCCAGGAGTATGAACTCCATCCACATTTAGCTTTATCACATCAGGGGGTGGGGGACGCCAGGCTTGTCTCTGCTCAGCTGGCTTGGGCGCTTTAAAGAAACACTGCCGATACTCTGCAGCTGTACATGCCGCTCTACTAGCGAATTGGTCGGCTTCCAAAGGCTTCTCACCCTCTCGCACCTTGTTCCGCTGAGTCCACCACTGCCACCACATAACAATAATTTGCATACGAACGTTCTCTGCCTGTTCCCACAGCTTGTTCAGAGCTTCATCAACTGAAGTACAGTCCGCCAGCTGTTGTCTTACATGTTCGAGGTTCAGTCCCCTCCACACTTGCTTGATCTCCTGGCACTCAACAAACAAGTGTTTCCCATACTCATGTCTAGATTTGCAAAGAAAGCATCGGTGGTCCTCAATTTTCACACCCCTCCTGCACAATATGTCCTTAGTGGCAAGAGTATTGTGTGCTATTCTCCACAAGAAGTGACTGATTTTCCCCGGGCATGGCATTTTCCAGAGCCTTTTCCACTTGCCATCTCCCCCATCTGTTAAACTACCAACCCCTTGTGGGGCACCTTCACTACCCTCTGTAGAAGCCTCGGAGAGAGCCCGCTTCAGTTTGTAGGCCTGACGGATTGAGAAATTGCCCTTGGGGTCGAAGTGCGAGGCCATGAAATCCTCAGCTCCCTCCCGCAACGGCATTTGAAGGATAAGATTGGCGTCCTCCTCCCAAAATGTGTCCCTGACCAGGTCCTCGTCCCAGTTGGCAGTAGCAGGATCGATTAATTCTGAAACCCTGGTCAACAGACTACCACCTCTCGGAGTGATCACCCTTCGCGACCAGGCTCTACGGATCCACGGGTCCTCCCATATCCGAATATGCTGCCCGTCGCCCACACACCAAATCACCCCCTGCTTCACCAACTCAATGCCATGAAAAATTCTACGCCACGCATAGGACATATTAGTCGTTTGTTCGGCCCTTAACACATTGCTGTTTGGGTAGTATTTGGCTTTCATGAGCTGTGCACATAGGCTCTCCGGTTGCTGGAGAAGGCGCCACACTTGACGGGCTAGCATGGCGATGTTGAAGTCATGGATATCCCTAAATCCGAGCCCTCCTCTGCCCTTCGACCTTGTCAGTGTTTGCCAGCTTATCTAGTGGATCTTATTGTCATTCTCCTGCTGGCTCCACCAGTACCGACCGATCATGGCGCTTAACTCCTTACAGAAGGTTTTAGTAAGATAGAACACTGACATGGCGAAGGTTGGGATCGCCTGCGCCACTCCCTTGACCAGAATTTCCTTGCCCTGCCGAGACAAAGTGCGCTCATTCCATCCTTGCATATGATTCCAGATAGAGTCTTTTAAGTATGCAAACGCATGTCGCTTGGACCGTCCAATATACACTGGGAGACCCAAGTATTTCTCGTTGTAGGCCTCACTAGTAATGCCTGTGGCTCCTTTCACATTTGCCTTAGTGCTAGCTGAGCTGTTCTTACTAAACATAATGGCCGATTTCTCATGATCGACGCACTGTCCAGAGCACCTCTCATAGACCTCAAGGATGCGTTTGAGTTCCAAGGCCTCACTGTCTTTTCCTTTCATAAGTAAGACCGGATCATCAGCGAAGAACAAATGCGAAATAGCCAGAGCACCCGAACAAATCTGAATGCCACTAAACACACCTCTACGTTGGGCATCATTGAGCATTGCCGACAGTCCTTCAGTACAGATCACAAACAAATATGGTGATATAGGGTCCCCCTGCCGAAGCCCTCGAGATGGCACAAATTGCTCGGATAAGTCTCCGTTCACCTTAATCTGGTAGCGCACCGATCTAACACACTTCATCACAAGGCTCGCCCAATTGCTATCAAAACCAAGTTTGTGCATCATTGCTTCCAGGAATGACCACTCTACCCGGTCATAGGTTTTACTCATGTCCACTTTAACAGCTGCAAACTCCTCCCTCCCTGACCTCTTGTTCATCAAGAAATGCGACATTTCATAGGCCATTAAGATGTTGTCGGTGATCAACCTCCCAGGCACAAATGCACTCTGGTTCTCGGAGATTATTTGAGGGAGAATGAGTTTGAGGTGGTTCGCCAAGACCTTGGAGACAATCTTGTATAACACGTTGCATAGACTGATGGGCCTAAGGTCCTTAATGCTCGACGGGTTCTTTACTTTTGGTATAAGCACCACACTAGTGTCATTCCACCCAGTTGGCATCTCACCACCCTTGAGAATGTTCATCACCTCCTCAGTGATGCTTCTGCCCATAAGCGTCCAATATTTCTTGTATACCACCGCCGGCATGCCATCAGGACCCGGCGCCTTAAGATCTCCGATATGATAAAGCGCAGCCTTGATTTCCATCTCAGTGAATTCTGCCGTGAGGCGCTCATTCATAGCAGCAGAGACCTTCACGGGGACAGCACGAAGCAGCTCTTCATAATGATTGTTCCCATTTGAGGTAAAAAGACCCTGAAAATAAGACATGGCATAGTTAGTTAAACCCCTTCCATCCTCCACGACCACTCCATCCTCCCTTGTCAAACGTCTGATCCTATTCGCCTTACGCCTCGCAGACGCATATCTAAAGAAAAATTTGGTGTTTCTGTCCCCTTCCTTCAGCCACCACACATGCCCTCTTTGTCTCCATTTTATATCAATCACCTCCTCAAGATGGTCCACCAAGCACCTAAGTCTGATCTCCTCAGCCACCTTATCCGGTGTAATAGCAAGCTTCCTACAGTCCTCCAACTTCTTCTTAGCATCCTTTAGCTTCTTCTCTATATCACCTACAACATCCCTACTCCACCTCGTCAGGTCGCGCGCCACCCCCTTCAAAGCTGCAGCCACATCAGTCACACCCCCCTCGTGCACCCTCCTCCAAGCTTCCTCCACAACCAAGTCACAACCATCCTCCCTCAACCACCTGGCTTCAAATTTGAACGACTCCCCGCCTCCCATTCTTCTTACTCCCATGTCCACTGTATCCACCACCACTGGACGATGATCTAAGTTCCTTGGAAGCTCATTACAGACCCGAAACTCTGGGAATTTTGCGCACCACTCAGTGTTAGCAGCCGCACGGTCAAGGCGGCCACATATGTACCCTGCGGCATCGGTACATTTATTCCACCAAGTGAAAGTGTCACCATCATAGCCCAAGTCACTCAGCTTGCACCCGTCGAGAGCATGACGAAACTGATCCATGCAGCCCTGTGAGCGTTCAACCCCTCCCCTCATCTCATCATTCGACAAGATTTCATTAAAGTCTCCTATGCAAATCCATGGACGCCCCTCCTGGTGTTGCTGGTTCAGAGGATTCAGTGTAGTCCATGTTTCCTTCTTCCTACTCGCTTGCGACTCCCCATACACCCCCGTCATCCTCCACACCGTCCCATCATCCTCCGTTATGTCAACATCAATATGTCGTCTCCCCACCGACCGAAGAGACAGATTCACACCCCTCCTCCATAGAATAGCCAGGCCTCTGCTTCTGCCCTCCGGGTTTTTCACACACATGTTAACCAACCCTAGTTTTCACCTGTACTACTCCATCTCCTTCTCAAACAGCCTCGTCTCGCACAGAAACAAGACGTCGGGATCCTCCATCCTCTTGATATCCAAGAGGCCACTGATAACCCACAAGTATAAGGGAGCGCAACAGCTTTCGAGGGTAGAGTATTCAACCCAAATTTATTGATTCGACACAAGGGGAGCCAAAGAATATTCTCAAGTATTAGCAGCTGAGTTATCAATTCAACCACACCTAGAAACTTAGTATCTGCACCAAAGTGTTTAGTAGCAAAGTAATATGATAGTGATGGTAACGGTAACAAAAGAGTAACGAAAGCAAAGTAATGTTTTTGGTATTTTGTAGTGATTGTAACAATAGCAACGGGAAAGTAAATAAGCATAGACCAATATATGGAAAGCTCGTAGGCATTGGATCAATGATGGATAATTATGCCGGATGTGGTTCATCATGTAACAGTCATAACATAGGGTGACACAGAACTAGCTCCAATTCGTCAATGTAATGTAGGCATGTATTCAGAATATAGTCATACGTGCTTATGGAAAAGAACTTGCATGACATCTTTTGTCCTACCCTCCCGTGGCAGCGGGGTCCTAATGGAAACTAAGGGATATTAAGGCCTCCTTTTAATAGAGAACCGGAACAAAGCATTAGCACATAGTGAATACATGAACTCCTCAAAGTACGGTCATCACCGGTAAGTATCCCGATTATTGTCACTTCGGGGTTAACGGATCATAACACATAGTAGGTGACTATAGACTTGCAAGATAGGATCTAGAACACTCATATATTGATGAAAACATAATAGGTTCAGATCTAAAATCATGGCACTCGGGCCCTAGTGACAAGCATTAAGCATAGCAAAGTCATAGCAACATCAATCTCAGAACATAATGGATATTAGGGATCAAACCCTAACAAAACTAACTCGATTACATGACAAATCTCATCCAACCCATCACCGTCCAACAAGCCTACGATCGAATTACTCACGCACGGCGGTGAGCATCATAAAATTGGAGATGGAGGATGGTTGATAATGACGATGGTGACGAATACCCCTCTCCGGAGCCCCGAACGGACTCCAGATCAGCCCTCCCGAGAGGTTTTAGGGCTTGGCGGCGGCTCCGTATCGTAAAACGCAATGATTTCTTCTCTCTTATTTTTTTTCTCCCCGAAAGCAGTTATATAGAGTTGGAGTTGGAGTCGGGAGGTCTCCAGGGGGCCCACGAGGTAGGGGGCGCGCCCCCACCCTCGTGGCAAGGGTGTGGCCCCCTGGTCTTCATCTTTGGCGAGGATTTTTTATTATTTATTGTAAGATATTCCATGGAGTTTCAGGTCATTCCGAGAACTTTTGTTTTCTACACATAAAACAACATCATGGCAATTCTGCTGAAAACAACGTCAGTCCGGGTTAGTTCCATTCAAATCATACAAGTTAGAGTCCAAAATAAGGGCAAAAGTGTTTGAAAAAGTAGATACGACGGAGACGTATCAACTCCCCCAAGCTTAAACCCTTGCTTGTCCTCAAGCAATTCAGTTGACAAACTGAAAGAAATAAAGAAAAAACTTTTACAAACTCTGTTTGCTCTTGCTGTTGTAAATATGTCAAGCTAGCATTCAAGTTTTCAGCAAAGATTATAACTAACCACATTTGCAATAATTCTCAGGTCTCATGATTACCCATATCAATAGCATAATCAACTAGCAAGCCATAATAATAAATCTCGGATGACAACACTTTCTCCAAACAATCATAATATGATATAATAAGATGGTATCTTGCTAGCCCTTTCCGAGACCGCAAAACGTAAATGCAGAGCACCTTTAAAGATCAAGGACTGACTAGACATTGTAATTCATGGTAAAAGAGATCCAATCATAGTCACACCCAATATAAATTAACAGTAATGAATGCAAATGATAGTGGTGCTCTCCAACTGGTGCTTTTTAATAAGAGGATGATGACTCAACATAAAAGTAAATGGATAGGCCCTTCGCAGAGGGAAGCAGGGATTTGTAGAAGTGCCAGAGCTCGGTTTTGAAATAAAGGTGAATAATATTTTGAGCGGTATACTTTCATTGTCAACATAACAACCAAGAGATGGCGATATCTTCCATGCTACACACATTATAGGCGGTTCCCAAACAGAATGGTAAAGTTTATACTCCCCCTCCACCAACAAACATCAATCCATGACTTGCTCGAAACAACGAGTGCCTCCAACATACATCAGGTCCCAGGGGGAGTTTTGTTTTGCAATTATTTTGATTTAGTTTGCATAAAGCATGGGACTGGGCATCCCGGTGACCAGCCATTTATCTCGTGAGTGAGGAGCGGAGTCCACTCCTCTTGAGAATAACCCGCCTAACATGGAAGATATGGACAGCCCTAGGTTATACATGAGCTATTCGAGCATACAAAACAGGATATTTATTTGAAGGTTTAGAGTTTGTCACATACAAATTTACTTGGAACGGCAGGTAGATACCGCATATAGGAAGGTATACTGGACTCATGTGGAATGACTTTGGGGTTTAAGGAGTTTGGATGCACAAGCAGTATTCCCGCTTAGTACAGGTGAAGGCTAGCAAAAGACTGGGAAGCGACCAACTAGAGAGCAACAACAGCCATGTACATGCATTAAAATTAATAAACATTGGATGCAAGCATGAGTAGGATATAATCCACCACGAACATAAATATCGTGAAGGCTATGTTGACTTGTTTCAACTACATGCGTGAACATGTGCCAAGTCAAGTCACTTAAATCATTCAGAGGAGAATACCACCCTATCATACCACATCATAACCATTTTAATAGCATGTTGGCACGCAAGGTAAACCATTATAACTCATAGCTAATCAAGCATGGCACAAGAAACTGTGATCTCTAATTGTCATTGCAAACATGTTTATTCATAACAAGCTGAATGAAGAACGATGAACTCATCATATTTACAAAAACAAAAGAGGTCGAGTTCATACCAGTTTTTCTCATCTCAGTCAGTCCATCATATATCATCATAATTGCCTTTCACTTGCACGACCGAACGATGTGAATAGTAATAAGAGTGCACGTGCATTGGACTAAGATGGAATCTGCGAGCATTCAATAAATAGGAGAAGACAAAGCAATATGGACTCTTGGTTAAATCAACAATAAAGCATATAAGAGCCACTTCAACAATTTAATCACGGTCTTCTCCTACTGACCCCCAAAGAAAAGAAAAGAAATAAAACTATTTACACGGGAAAGCTCCCAACAAGCAAAAGAAGAACGGGAAATATTTTTGGGTTTTCTTTTTAATTATTACTACAAGTATGGGAAGTAAACTAATTAAAAGCTACAACTATTTTTTTGGTTTTTCTTAATGTTTATTAAACACACAAGAAGAAAGAATAAAAAAAGGAAAATAAACTAGCATGGATGATACAATGAAAAAGTATGAGCACCGACATCTAGCAATGAGTGTGTGTGAACATAAATGTAATGTCGGTGAGAAATACGTACTCCCCCAAGCTTAGGCTTTTGGCCTAAGTTGGTCTATGGCCACGGCTGGCCTGGCTGATATCCATAATAATAGTTGAGATCGTACTGCGATGAGGAAGAAGAAGGCTCCGATTGCCACTGGCTGGCAATCATCTCTGGATCCCACTGATAGTTAGACTGTCGTGAAGGATCAAATTGTGGTTCCGGTTCTGCCTCCTCGGCTGGTGAAGGGTTCCGGTAAGCGTGGATAGCCATCAACGGAACAAGGTACTTGCCTACAGTCAAATCAAACAAAGAAGGAGCAGGAAAGGTAATAGTCTCAGGATGATGTTTATTAAAGAACAATTGATATTTAAGCTCTCCTGCCCTATTCTTAATAATAAAATCATGTGCCACCATACTTTTATAATCTAGATAAACAAGAGGCAGCACTTTTTCTTCCTTCTCAGTATGCCTAATAGGTATGTTAAAATGTGCAGCTAGGCGTGTAGCATAGATGCCTCCAAAGATGGGGCCCTTTGTACATTTCAGACTTAACCGTTTAGCAATAATACCACCCATACTAAAAGTGTTATCACTGTATAAACCGTGGAGCAGAATAATTATATCAGGGATACTAAGGTTTCCACAGTTCCCACGTCCAATTAAGCAACGACTAACAAATAATGCAAATTAACATAAAACAGGAAAATGTATACTAGTGATTCGTGCATCGGAAACCTTCCTAGTTTCTCCTACAGTGATAGTATCAGTAAACCCCTCCACATCATCATGATGTCGTTCTTCTGTCTTGCCCCCAAAAGGGACTAAATAAATCCGACAGAAATCATAAAGTGACATCTCCTTATGCTCATCATATAAATGAAACTCCACCGTAGGTGGTGAGTTCCTAGAATGAAAATGAAAGTTTTGCACAAAGGTATTTGTGAGTAAGAGATACTGATCGCATTGGTCGTGGAGGAAAGCGGTGAGGCCTGCATTATGAGCCAATTCATAAAAATCTTCATAAATCCCGGCTGCTCTCAAGAAATCCTTGAAAGGCCATTCACACGCCCAGACCTCCGTGGTGCGCGGCAAATTATACTAAGGCTTCGGTGCCTTTTCCTTCAAGCTTTGGCTCGATGAGCCCCTCAATAATCTCCTCATCATTTTCTGAAAAATTCTGAAATTTTTAGTAACTTCAAAATAAAAGTAAACCAAACTCAATAATATTGATAGCAACTACTCCTACAAGTGCCTAGGGCCTATATCATGCATCAAAACTACTTTTAACCATATAAATTTGACATGCAAGCTCAAGAACAGGGTCACCTAAGCAGCAAAAATTTGCAATGAATAAAGCACTAGAACAAAAACTAATTGGACCAATGAAGGAGTCACATACCAAGGAACAATCTCCCCAAGCAGTTTTGTGAGAGGTGCTTTGAGCAAGGAGATCGAAAATGGCAGCAAGATGAGCTAGAACTCGTGCTTGAGTTGGTTTTTCGTGTTTGTGGGAGGAAGAAGAAGAGGATAGGTGCAGGAATAAGTGGAGGAGGGCCACCGTGGGCCCACGAGGCAGGGGGGCGCGCCCTCCACCCTCGTGGCAAGGTGGTTGGCCCCCTAGTGTGTTATTTGTTCCATAAATCCTCAAATATTCTAGAAAAAAATCATATTTAATTTTCAGGGCATTTGGAGAACTTTTATTTTCGAGGTATTTTTATATTGCACGGATAATCAGATAACAGACAAAAAATTATTTATTTGTACTTTATTTCAACTAAATAACAGAAAGTAAAAGTGGGGTACAGAAGGTTGTACTTCTAGTTTCATCCATCTCATGCTCGTCAAAAGGAATTCACTAACAAGGTTGATCAACTCTTGTTAACAAACTCATTCCGATTAACATGAAACCGGAGAAATTTCGAATAACACTAGGTTACCTCAACGGGGATATGCACATCCCCAATAATAAGTATATCATATTTTCTTCTTGACAGTAGGAAGAGGAAATTCAAAACCTCCAATGTAATAGATGGAATTTTTCCGATAGAATTAATACTATGAACTTGAGGTTGTTTCCTCGGAAAGTGTACCGTATGCTCATTACCATTAACATGAAAAGTTACATTTGTAAGTGCATCTAGTGCCACCCCTAGTTGGTTTTGGAGTATTGACGACAAACCTAGTTGAGGGACTAATGTGTTTGTGAGAATTGCAGGATAACACAGGTAGAAGTCCCTCATTGATTCGGTTTTCCTACCAGAGATGGCCCTAAAAATGTATGAAAACATTGAAGTCAAAGGTGGTATATGAAGATACTCACATTGAAGACTATGACAAGAGAAGACACCACATGAAGCCTATGGAGCTCGAAGACTTAGATCTTTCGTAGTTCTCTTTCTTCTGTGTTGAGTCATAGGAACCACCGTACTGTTAAGTGGGGTCCAAGAGAACCAGTTAGAATGACTGAAGTGATGCTTAAACAAAACCTATGTCTTCGAGTGAAGACTTTGAGAGCGAATCTTGTCCAGAGTCGAGAAAGTCAACTTTGCTTGAAGCCCAAGTAAAGTTGCCGTGTGAGTTTGAAATCTGACCGTTGGAAAACGTGTCAGTTCCTTAGTGACCCAGGGTCATTTCAGACAAATCAGGTCGGGTTGCCAAGTGGCTATAAATAGCCCACCCCCTACAACCATAAACGGTTGGCTGCTCAGATTCAGAGTACGGCTTTTGTCGTTTGAGAGCAACCCACCTCGAAGCCTTTGAGAGAGAATTCCTTGCGAGGATAAAGCCCTAACCACCCAGAGCCAAAGAGAATTAGGCATCACTTAAGTCTTCTTGTTTGTGTGATCTGAAGACTTATTACACTTGAGGACTGTGCATCCTCCAGCCGGTTAGGCGTCGCGTTTTGAGCATCCAAGAGACATTGTGGATTGCCGGTGAACGAAGTCTGTGAAGGTTTGGGAGTCTACCTTGAAGACTTACCAGAGTGATTGGGCGAGGTCTGTGTGACCTTAGCTCAAGGGGAATACGGTGAGGACTGAGTGTCCTGAGCTACGTGTTCAGGACTGAGTGTCCGGGACTGTGTGTCCTAAGGTTTAAATACCTAGCCACCCTAACCAGACATACAGTTGTCACAGCAACTGGAACTAGTCCAACAAATCATTGTCTTCAGCGAGTCACTAGTTTCATCTTCCCTTCCCTTTACTTACTGTTACTCCTTGTGAAGTCATTGTATGTTCGCACTATCTTTTGTCTTCACTGAGTGACTGCGTGTTCTGTGTGGCTTCATAATATCTTCCTACCTGATCCTTACTACATTGCTGCTATTAGTCATTGTGCTTTCACTCTATTGAATACTTGACTATGGCTTGCCTAGTGTAGTCTACCTTCCGCTGCGGGGTAATAGGTTTATTTCTATCATTTGTCTTCATAACTTCCACGTTTTGAAGACTTTCATAAAAATCGCCTATTCACCCCCCCTCTAGTCGATATAACGCACTTTCAATTGGTATCAGAGCAAGGTGCTCCCTTGTTCTATGTGATTCGGTTTAACCACCTGGAGTTTTAGCTATGTTGACTGCAGGGATAATTAAAGTCTCCGTTGTGTGCCCCGTCTTCGATGGAACTGAATATCCCTACTGGAAGAATAAGATGCGCATGCATCTTGAAGCCATTGACGTCGACCTATGGTATGTCGTCAAGAACGGCGTTCCCAAGGCTGGAGAAGGTGTCACTGCTGCTGATGTCAAGAAGTTCGTTCAACTGGACTCTACTACCAAGAATATCATCTGTAGTCATCTGACCAAAGGACAGTATGGCCGTGTGAGTGCTTTGGAAACATCTAAGCTGGTCTGGGACTGGCTCTCCAAGGTCAATGAAGGCGTCTCAACCCAGAGAGATCAGAGAATCAGTGTCCTTCGCAACCTCTTCAACCGCTTCAAGCAAAATGACAATGAGAATGTCCAGCTCACATTTGACCGACTCACTGACATCACAAATGAGCTTCAAGCCCTCGGCGCTACTGAGATCACCAAACATGAAGTCGTCAAGACACTACTAAGATCACTTGATAGTTCGTTTGACACCCTAGCCCCGATGATTCAAGAACGTCCTAATTTCAAGACACTCGATCCGTCTGACATACTTGAGAGGCTCAAAACACATGAGTTTCAGCTTTTTGAGAAAAGAGATATCTACGGTCCAAACTATGGGCGAACTCGTGCCTTGAAGGCAAAAGTTGTCTCCTCATCTGAAGAAGAATCTGACAGCAGTTCGGATGATCCTAAAGACATTGGAAGGGAACTTGCTATGCTTGTGAAGAAGTTCCAAAAATTCACCAAGAAGAAAGGTTTCAGAAAGTCTTCCCGATCAAGCTCAAGGAATGATGAAGTTTCTGCTCATGACTACAAGAAGAAAACATGTCACAAGTGCAAGAAACCTGGTCACTTCATCTCTGAGTGTCCACAGTGGGACAATGAGAACAAAAAGAAGAAGAAGAGCAAGGAATATGACTCTGACGACAAGAAGAAGAAGAAATACTCAAAGTCTTCTTCCAAGTCTTCCTCAAAGTCTTCATCGCACAAGAAGAGCTCATCTGGCAAGGCACGTGTGATTGTTGGCAAGGAAATGGATTCAGAGGAGGAGTCCGCTTCTGAGGAGGTGGAGGTGGAGTCTGAGGAGGAGTCCGATTCAGGCGTCGCAAGTCTGGCTACATCATACGTTGCCAAGTCCATCTTCAACACTGAAGACAATGACTTCATCACCGACACCGATGCAAATGACAAGGACTACTCCGCTTCTACCTACTGCTTCATGGCACGCGGTGCCAAGGTAAACACACGCACTACTCACTATCAAACCTCTAGTGGCGATGACTCTGGTTGTGGTTCAAAACCCAGCTACAAAACACTTGCTAAAATTTCAACTGAACAACAGAAAGCTATGGAACATATTCAAAAACTGTTAGACAGAAGCGATGATCTGTTAGGTGCTGAAATGACTCGATCTGAATCCTTAATTGAAGACATAAAAAATCTTCACGTTAAGTATGAGGAACTTGAAAGTCGTCATGAAACTCTCTCAACAACTCATGAAAAGCTTTCCTATGATTATCTTCAAAGGAAGCAAGATCTTGAGAAATTGAGAGCGGCTCATGAAGATCTTCAAAAGGAAAACGAGTCACTTCGCGCCGAACAGATCAGCTCCGCTCAGGAAGGATTTGAACCACCATGTCTTAAATGCATTGAGCGTGATAATGCTACTACTGTTGCTGAATGTTCTACTGCTGCTACTGTTGCAATATCTTCAACTGTTGATGTGGGAACTAACCCCTCTGCTGAGGATTCCACTGCTATTGCTGATGAGAATGCTAGGTTGAAGACATTGCTTGAAACAGGGATGTACAAAAGTCTTAAAGGGCATCAGACACTATGTGATGTCCTCAAAAAGCAGATTTTGAACCAAAACCCGAGGAAAGAGGGTGTTGGGTTCGTAAGGAAATTGAATGCTGATGGCTCTTACTGGAAACCTGAGCAGTACCCCAAAACCACATGGGTTGCTGTAAAGGAATTTTCAGCAGATCCATCCACTCTATCTGGGTTCACTTGTGCTAACCCCATTGTCATTGATGAATCCTTTGATGCAAACTATAAACTGTTTAAGAATCAGAATGGTGAAGTGTTTGCCAGGTACATTGGTACTAACTACAGGAATGGACCGCCTATGAAGAAGATGTGGGCTCCGAAAAGGTGTCTGGAGAATCTTCCTGTGAATGTCATCATGACACCTCACGTGAAGAAGACAAACCTCAGACCAAAGGCTTCATACGGTCCAAAGGCTTCATACGGTCCAAAGGCTTCATACAGACAGAGGACTCACCTGAGTCGCATTAGCACAAATGTTTTGCAGGGAAACCATACTCAGGCATATGAATATGAGAGCGGTTCATCAAACCGCGATGTTCATAAGACCAAGAACTATTCTGCTTATTCTTATGAGTACTATTGTCCGCCTGCAAGACTGTTTGCTAGGGCTCCAAAGCCAAAGTTCTCAGATGCTGCACTTAGACTTATTGCTTCTAAGCCACCCTTGAAGATGTGGGTGGCTAAGAAAGCTTAACCTCTTTTGCAGGGAAAGGTCTCCAGCAGAAAACCAAAATCGTCTGACGCTATTGCTGGGGACCTTAAACATCTTGTAGGACGCAAGATCAAATGCCCGAATGGTCTTACTATGTACTTCGTTCCTGAATCGCTTGCTACTCTCCCTATTAGTCCTAATCTGGATCTAAGCTTTCATAACCCACTGGTTCGTCAAATGTTTTTGCTTCACAATGCTCTTCGTGAAGCCTATCCCCCTAACTGCACTGTAGGGTACGACACCAGCGTCTTCAGAATGGATTATTGATAGTGGGTGTACAAATCACATGACTGGCAAAAGAAGTCTTCTTATGGACTCAACCTTACGTCCATCCGACAAGAGCCACATCACATTTGCTGACACTGGTAAAAGTAAGGTATTGGGTCTAGGTAGAGTTGCAATCTCAAGGGATCAACACATGGATAAAGTCATGCTTGTTGAATCCCTTGGCTTCAACTTAATGTCTGTCTCAATGCTTTGCGATTTAAACATGATCGTAATATTTGGAAAATATCGTTGCCTTGTTCTAATGGAATCTGACAAGTCTCTAGTATTTGAAGGGTATCGAAAAGATGATTTGTACGTGGTAGATTTCTCAGCAGGACCACAGCTTACCGTATGTCTTCTAGCAAAAGCTTCAAAATGCTGGCTCTGGCATCGGAGGCTTGGGCATGCTGGCATGAGGAACCTCCACACCCTGGCAAAGAAGAAGCATGTCATAGGCATCGAGGGCGTCAAGTTCAAGAAAGATCACTTATGTGGTGCCTGTGAGGCAGGAAAGATGACGAGGGCCAAACATCCCTCGAAGACAATCATGACCACTACTCGACCCTTCGAACTGCTTCACATGGATATTTTCGGTCCCACTCATTACTCAACTCTTACTACTACTGCTTGTCTCTATGGCTTTGTCATTGTTGATGATTATTCTAGATATACTTGGGTGCACATAATCCTTTACAAGACTGAAGTGCTGGATGCCTTCAGACGCTTCGCCAATCGAGCAATGAACAACTATGGCGCCAAGATAAAGCACATCAGAAGTGACAATGGCACTGAATTCAAGAACACTGGCCTTGATACATATCTTGATACCTTGGGCATCACACATGAATTCTCAGCCCCGTACACGCCACAGCAGAATGGGGTCGTCGAACGCAAGAACAGAACACTCATTGAGATGGCCAGAACAATGCTAGATGAATACAAGACTCCAAGAAAATTCTGGCCTGAAGCCATTGATACTTCATGCCATACAATCAATCGTGTTTATCTTCACAAGCTTCTGAACAAGACATCTTATGAGCTCCTTACTGGCAAGAAGCCAAATGTCAGTTACTTCAGAGTATTTGGCGCCAGGTGCTAGATCAAGGACCCACATCACACCTCAAAGTTTGCACCAAAAGCACATGAGGGTTTTATGCTTGGATATGGAAAGGATTCGCACTCCTACAGAGTCTTCAATCTCTTTCATTACAAAGTGGTTGAAACAGTGGATGTGCGGTTCGATGAGACCAATGGTTCACAAAGAGAGCAACTGCCAAATATGCTAGATGAAGTTCCATGCAGTGAATCAATCAAGCTAATGGGAACTGGAGAAATTATACCTTCTGAAGCTCATCCTAAAGAAGAACTTATCATCTCAGCACCTGATCAACATGAAGACAATGCTCAGCCTGAAGACATTCCTTCTAACAACGACAATGATCAGCAAGAGCAAAATCTTCGCCCTGTACATCCTCGCGTTGCCAATGAAGTGCATATTGAAAGAATAATTGATAGCATCAATGCACCTGGTCCATTCACTCGTTCAAGGGCAACTCAGCTAGCAAATTTCTGTGGGCACTTCGCATTCGTCTCAATAACAGAACCCAAGAAAGTTGAAGAAGCCTTCATGGAACCTGAATGGATTCAAGCTATGCAAGACGAGCTTCAACAGTTTGAGCTGAATAATGTATGGGAACTAGTCAAGCGTCCCTGTCCTCGGAAGCACAACATAATAGGCACCAAATGGATATACCGCAACAAGCAAGATGAGCATGGTCAAGTTGTCAGAAACAAAGCTCGTCTCGTTGCTCAAGAATATACTCAAGTGGAAGGCATTGACTTTGATGAAACATTTGCCCCTGTGGCTAGACTTGAAGCCATACGCATACTGCTGGCCTATGCAAATCATCACAACATACTTCTTTATCAAATGGATGTGAAGAGCGCCTTCCTCAATGGCAAGATTGAAGAAGAAGTGTATGTTGCACAACCTCCTGGCTTTGAAGATCCAAAACATCCTGACATGGTATACAAGCTCAACAAGGCACTGTATGGCCTCAAACAAGCCCCTCGGGCCTGGTATGACACACTCAAATACTTCCTGAAGAGCAAAGGCTTCATACCTGGTTCTCTCGACCCCACTCTCATCACGAAGACATATGATGGTGAACTGGTTGTGTGCCAAATATATGTGGATGACATTATCTTCGGCTGCACCAATCAGAAGTACAGTGAAGAGTTTGGATATATGATGCAAGAGCAATATCAAATGTCTATGATAGGAGAGCTGAAGTTCTTTCTCGGTCTTCAAATACGACAGCGACGCAATGGCATCTTCATATCTCAAGAGAAGTATCTCAAAGATTGCCTGAAGAAGTTCGGTATGCAAGACTGCAAAGGCTTCACGACGCCAATGTCAGCCAAGCATCATATGGGTCCTGACGATAATGGTAAAGAGTTTGATCAAAAGGTATATCGCTCCATGATTGGTTCTTTACTTTATCTATGTGCATCTAGGCCAGATATTATGCTTAGTGTTTGCATGTGTGCTCGATTCCAAGTGGCACCAAAGGAGTCGCATCACTTAGCTGTGAAGCGAATTCTTCGATATTTGGCTCACACC
Source organism: Triticum aestivum (assembly GCF_018294505.1). NCBI lineage: Eukaryota > Viridiplantae > Streptophyta > Magnoliopsida > Poales > Poaceae > Triticum > Triticum aestivum. Next base: position 165,042,458 of record NC_057809.1, on the reverse strand, counting down.
CCAACTCTAGGATTATGGTATCCAAAGGGCTCAGAGTTTAATATGGTTGGATTCTCGGATGCTGATTATGCTGGTGACAAAGTTGATTGCAAGTCTACATCAGACACATGTCACTTTCTGGGACGATCACTTGTATGTTGGTCTTCAAAGAAGCAGAACTGTGTATCTCTCTCCACTGCTGAATCTGAATACATTGCTGCTGGATATTGCTGCGCTCAGCTTCTGTGGATGAAGCAAACGCTCAAGGACTATGGCATTCATCTGAAGCAAGTGCCACTCTACTGCGACAACGAAAGCGCCATCAAGATTGTCAACAACCCAGTTCAGCACTCGAAGACAAAGCACATTGAAATTCATCATCACTTTCTTGTTGTGAAGGAAGATATTGATATCATACATGTCAACACTGAAGAGCAATTGGCAGATATCTTCACCAAGCCCTTGGATGAGAAGAGATTTTGCAAGTTATGGTGTGAGCTAAATATCCTGGAATCCTGAAATGTCCTGTGATCAGGCACACATCCTAACCCTTATGCATATTGATGACTTAGATGTGCAACACACGAAGTAAAGTATATCTTCAATCAGTGAAGACATACATTCTAAGTGTGAATACATTAATATGGAATTTGACTTCGGAGCGCCACGATAATTGTGCGCCGTGTCTGGGTCTAATACTTCCTATACGGTGGGTAACGCCACCACCAAATGTTCTATTTTGAAGTGTTTCACTCATGGCGTTACCTTGCTATGTCTTCACATTTGGTTTGGCTTCAATCTCAACATGTCTTCATGATTATCTTCGCTATGTTGATTATATATATATACTAGTGTTCTGTCCTCTACAGCATTCACTTATAGCTATGTCTTCTTGTTGAATCTTTTGAACTAAGTGAATGTGATCGGACCCTAACCTCTCTATGCTATCTATCTCAAACTCTATCTCTCCAAATCATATGCATTCTATTGAAACTGTCGAATGTCTTCTCTGCGTCCTTGTCAGCAGAAGATACAAAGACAAACCTTAAGTCCACTTTCAATGCTCATTCCTCTACATGAAACCCAGAGAAGTAGGAGCGACCACCCGACAATCCAGGCGTGCGTGGGACGTGGAACAAACCCCAAAATTCTGCATGATGGCCACGTGTTCCTCAGATGCGAATTGTTGGGAATGTAGTAATTTCAAAAAAATTCCTACGCACACGCAAGATCATGGTGATGCATAGCAACGAGAGGGGAGAGTGTGATCTACGTACCCTTCTAGATCGACAACGAAAGCGTCTGGTTGATGTAGTCGTACATCTCCACGACCCGACCGATCAAGCATGGAAACTACGACACCTCCGAGTTCTAGCACACGTTCAGCTCGATGACGATCCCCGGACTCCGATCTAGCAAAGTTTCGGGGAAGAGTTCCGTCAGCACGACGGCGTGGTGACGATCTTGATGCACTACCGTCGCAGGGCTTCGCCTAAGCACTGCTACAATATTATCGAGGACTATGGTGGAAGGGGGCACCGCACACGGCTAAGAATATGATCACGTGGATCAACTTGTGTGTTTAGGGGTGCCCCCTGCCCCCGTATATAAAGGAGCAAGGGGAGGAGGCCGGCCGGCCCTATAGGCGCGCCAAGGAGGAGTCCTCCTCCTAGTAGGAGTAGGACTCCTACTAGGAGGGGGAAAGAAGTGGGGAGGGAGAGGGAAAGGGGGGCGCCACCCCCCCTCTCCTAGTCCAATTCGGACCAGGGGGAGGAGGCGCGCGGCCCACCTTTGGCTGCCCCTCTCTCTTTCCACTAAGGCCCATATGGCCCATTACTTCTCTTGGGGGGGGGGGGTTCCGGTAACCCTCCGGCTCTCCGGTTTTCTCCGAAATCACTCGAAACACTTCCGGTGTCCGAATATAGCCGTCCAATATATCAATCTTTATGTCTCGACCATTTCGAGACTCCTCGTCATGTCCGTGATCACATCCGGGACTCCGAACTAACTTCGGTACATCAAAACTCATAAACTCATAATATAACTGTCATCAAAACCTTAAGCGTGCGGACCCTACGGGTTCGAGAACAATGTAGACATGACCGAGACATGTCTCCGGTCAATAACCAATAGAGGAACCTGGATGCTCATATTGGCTCCTACATATTCTACGAAGATCTTTATCGGTCAGACCGCATAACAACATACGTTGTTCCCTTTGTCATCGGTATGTTACTTGCCCGAGATTCGATCGTCGGTATCTCAATACCTAGTTCAATCTCGTTACCGGCAAGTCTCTTTACTCGTTCCGTAATACATCATCTCACAACTAACTCATTAGTTGCAATGCTTGCAAGGCTTTTATGATGTGCATTACCGAGAGGGCCCAGAGATACCTCTCCGACAATCGGAGTGACAAATCCTAATCTCGAAATACGCCAACCCAACATGTACCTTTGGAGACACCTGTAGAGCTCCTTTATAATCACCCAGTTACGTTGTGACGTTTGGTAGCACACAAAGTGTTCCTCCGGCAAACGGGAGTTGCATAATCTCATAGTCATAGGAACATGTATAAGTCATGAAGAAAGCAATAGCAACATACTAAACGATCGGGTGCTAAGCTAATGGAATGGGTCATGTCAATCAGATCATTCATCTAATGATGTGATCCTGTTAATCAAATGACAACTCTTTGTCCATGGTTAGGAAACATAACCATCTTTGATTAACAAGCTAGTCTAGTAGAGGCATACTAGTGACACTCTGTTTGTCTATGTATTCACACATGTATTATGTTTCCGGTTAATACAATTCTAGCATGAATAATAAACTTTTATCATGATATATAAGGAAATAAATAATAACTTTATTATTGCCTCTAGGGCATATTTCCTTCAGTCTCCCACTTGCACTAGAGTCAATAATCTAGATTACACAGTAATGATTCTAACACCCATGGAGCCTTGGTGCTGATCATGTTTTGCTCGTGGAAGAGGCTTAGTCAACGGGTCTGCTACATTCAGATCCGTATGTATCTTGCAAATCTCTATGTCTCCCACCTGGACTAGATCCCGGATGGAATTGAAGCGTCTCTTGATGTGCTTGGTTCTCTTGTGAAATCTGGATTCCTTTGCCAAGGCAATTGCACCAGTATTGTCACAAAAGATTTTCATTGGACCCGATGCACTAGGTATGACACCTAGATCGGATATGAACTCCTTCATCCAGACTCCTTCATTCGCTGCTTCCGAAGCAGCTATGTATTCCGCTTCACACGTAGATCCCGCCACGACGCTCTGTTTAGAACTGCACCAACTGACAGCTCCACCGTTTAATGTAAACACGTATCCGGTTTGCGATTTAGAATCGTCCGGATCAGTGTCAAAGCTTGCATCAACGTAACCATTTACGATGAGCTCTTTGTCACCTCCATATACGAGAAACATATCCTTAGTCCTTTTCAGGTACTTCAGGATGTTCTTGACCGCTGTCCAGTGATCCACTCCTGGATTACTTTGGTACCTCCCTGCTAGACTTATAGCAAGGCACACATCAGGTCTGGTACACAGCATTGCATACATGATAGAGCCTATGGCTGACGCATAGGGAACATCTTTCATTTTCTCTCTATCTTCTGCAGTGGTCGGGCATTGAGTCTGACTCAACTTCACACCTTGTAACACAGGCAAGAACCCTTTCTTTGCTTGATCCATTTTGAACTTCTTCAAAATCTTGTCAAGGTATGTGCTTTGTGAAAGTCCAATTAAGCGTCTTGATCTATCTCTATAGATCTTTATGCCTAATATGTAAGCAGCTTCACCGAGGTCTTTCATTGAAAAACTCTTATTCAAGTATCCCTTTATGCTATCCAGAAATTCTATATCATTTCCAATCAGTAATATGTCATCCACATATAATATCAGAAATGCTACAGAGCTCCCACTCACTTTCTTGTAAATACAGGCTTCTCCAAAGGTCTGTATAAAACCAAATGCTTTGATCACACTATCAAAGCGTTTATTCCAACTCCGAGAGGCTTGCACCAGTCCATAAATGGATCGCTGGAGCTTGCACACTTTGTTAGCTCCCTTTGGATCGACAAAACCTTCCGGTTGCATCATATACAACTCTTCTTCCAGAAATCCATTCAGGAATGCAGTTTTGACATCCATCTGCCAAATTTCATAATCATAAAATGCGGCAATTGCTAACATGATTCGGACAGACTTAAGCATCGCTACGGGTGAGAAGGTCTCATCGTAGTCAACCCCTTGAACTTGTCGAAAACCTTTTGCGACAAGTCGAGCTTTGTAGACAGTAATATTACCGTCAGCGTCAGTCTTCTTCTTGAAGATCCATTTATTCTCAATTGCTTGCCGATCATCGGGCAAGTCAACCAAAGTCCATACTTTGTTCTCATACATGGATCCCATCTCAGATTTCATGGCTTCAAGCCATTTTTCGGAATCTGGGCTCACCATCGCTTCTTCATAGTTCGTAGGTTCATCATGATCTAGTAGCATGACTTCCAGAACAGGATTACCGTACCACTCTGGCGCGGATCTTACTCTGGTTGATCTACGAGGTTCAGTAGTATCTTGTTCTGAAGTTTCATGATCATTATCATTAGCTTCCTCACTAATTGGTGTAGGTGTCGCAGAAACAGGTTTCTGTGATGTACTAATTTCCAATAAGGGAGCAGGTACAGTTACCTCGTCAACTTATACTTTCCTCCCACTCATTTCTTTCGAGAGAAACTCCTTCTCTAGAAAGGATCCATTCTTAGCAACGAATGTCTTGCCTTCGGATCTGTGATAGAAGGTGTACCCAACAGTCTCCTTTGGGTATCCTATGAAGACACATTTCTCCGATTTGGGTTCGAGCTTATCAGGTTGAAGGTTTTTCACATAAGCATCGCAGCCCCAAACTTTAAGAAACGACAACTTTGGTTTCTTGCCAAACCATAGTTCATAAGGTGTTGTCTCAACGGATTTTGATGGTGCCCTATTTAACGTGAATGCGGCCGTCTCTAAAGCATAACCCCAAAATGATAGCGGTAAATTTGTAAGGGACATCATAGATCGCACCATATCAAGTAAAGTACGATTACGACGTTCTTACACACCATTACGCTAAGGTGTTTCAGTTGGCATGAGTTGGGAAACTATTCCGCATTGTTTCAGATGTAGACCAAACTCGTAACTCAAATATTCTCCTCCATGATCAGATCGCAGAAACTTTATTTTCTTGTTACAATGATTTTCAACTTCATCTGAAATTCTTTGAACTTTTCAAATGTTTCAGACTTATGCTTCATTAAGTAGATATACCCATATCTGCTTAAATCATATGTGAAGGTGAGAAAATAACGATATCCGCCACGAGCCTCAACATTCATCGGACCACATACATCTGTATGTATGATTTCCAACAAATATGTTGCTCTCTCCATTGTACCGGAGAACGGTGTTTTAGTCATCTTGCCCATAAGGCACGGTTCGCAAGTACCAAGTGATTCATAATCAAGAGGTTCCAAAAGTCCATCGGTATGGAGTTTCTTCATGCGCTTTACACCGATATGACCTAAACGGCAGTGCCACAAATAAGTTGCACTATCATTATCAACTCTGCATCTTTTGGCTTCAACATTATGAATATGTGTGTTACTACTATCGAGATTCATCAAAAATAGACCACTCTTCAAAGGTGCATGACCATAAAAGATATTACTCATATAAATAGAACAACCATTATTCTCTGATTTAAATGAATAACCGTCTCGCATTAAACAAGATCCAGATATAATGTTCATGCTCAACGCTGGCACCAAATAACAATTATTTAGGTCTAATACTAATCCCGAAGGTAGATGTAGAGGTAGCGTGCCGACCGCGATCACATCGACTTTAGAACCATTTCCCACGCGCATCGTCACCTCGTCCTTTGCCAGTGTTCGCTTAATCCGTAGTCCCTGTTTCGAGTTGCAAATATTAGCAACAGAACCAGTATCAAATACCCAGGTGCTACTGCGAGCTCTAGTAAGGTACACATCAATAACATGTATATCACATATACCTTTGTTCACCTTGCCATCCTTCTTATCCGCCAAATACTTGGGGCAGTTCCGCTTCCAGTGACCAGTCTGCTTGCAGTAGAAGCACTCAGTTTCAGGCTTAGGTCCAGACTTGGGTTTCTTCTCCTGATCAGCAACTTGCTTGCTTTTCTTTGAAGTTCCCCTTCTTCTTCCCTTTGCCCTTTTTCTTGAAACTAGTGGTCTTGTTGACCATCAACACTTGATGCTCCTTCTTGATTTCTACCTCCGCAGCTTTCAGCATTGCGAAGAGCTCGGGAATAGTCTTATTCATCCCTTGCATATTATAGTTCATCACAAAGCTCTTGTAGCTTGGTGGCAGTGATTGGAGAATTCTGTCAATGACGCAATCATCTGGAAGATTAACTCCCATCTGAATCAAGTGATTATTATACCCAGACATTTTGAGTATATGCTCACTGACAGAACTGTTCTCCTCCATCTTGCAGCTATAGAACTTATTGGAGACTTCATATCTCTCAATCCGGGCATTCGCTTGAAATATTAACTTCAACTCCTGGAACATCTCATATGCTCCATGACGTTCAAAACGTCGTTGAAGTCCCGATTCTAAGCCGTAAAGCATGGCACACTGAACTATCGAGTAGTCATCAGCTTTGCTCTGCCAGACGTTCATAACATCTGGTGTTGCTCCAACAGCAGGCCTGGCACCCAGCGGTGCTTCCAGGACATAATTCTTCTGTGCAGCAATGAGGATAATCCTCAAGTTACGGACCCGGTTCGTGTAATTGCTACCATCATCTTTAAACTTTGCTTTCTCAAGGAACGCATTAAAATTTAACGGAACAACATCACGGGCCATTTATCTACAATTAACATAAACAAGCAAGATACTATCAGGGACTAAGTTCATGATAAATTTAAGTTCAATTAATCATATTACTCAAGAACTCCCACTTAGATAGACATCCCTCTAATCATCTAGGTGATCACGTGATCCAAATCAACTAAACCATAACCGATCATCACGTGAAATGGAGTAGTTTTCAATGGTGAACATCACTATGTTGATCATATCTACTATATGATTCACGCTCGATCTTTCGATCTCAGTGTTCCGAGGCCATATCTGCATATGCTAGGCTCGTCAAGTTTAACCTGAGTATTCTGCGTGTGCAAAACTGGCTTGCACCCATTGTAGATGGACGTAGAGCTTATCACACCCGATCATCACGTGGTGTCTGGGCACGACAAACTTTGGCAACGGTGCATACTCAGGGAGAACACTTTTATCTTGAAATTTAGTGAGAGATCATCTTATAATGCTATCGTCAATCAAAGCAAGATAAGATGCATAAAAGATAAACATCACATGCAATCAATATAAGTGATATGATATGGCCATCATCATATTGTGCTTGTGATCTCCATCCTTGAAGTACCGTCGTGATCACCATCGTCACCGGCGCGACACCTTGATCTCCATCGTAGCATCGTTGTCGTCTCGCCAATCTTATGCTTCTACGACTATCGCTACCGCTTAGTGATAAAGTAAAGCATTACAGGGCGATTGCATTGCATACAATAAAGCGACAACCATATGGCTCCTGCCAGTTGCCGATAACTCGGTTACAAAACATGATCATTTCATACAATAAAATTTAGCATCATGTCTTGACCATATCACATCACAACATGCCCTGCAAAAACAAGTTAGACGTCCTCTACTTTGTTGTTGCAAGTTTTACGTGGCTGCTACGGGCTTAAGCAAGAACCAATCTTACCTACGCATCAAAACCACAACGATAGTTTGTCAAGTTGGTGTTGTTTTAACCTTCGCAAGGACCGGGCGTAGCCACACTCGGTTCAACTAAAGTTGGAGAAACTGTCACCCGCAAGCCACCTATGTGCAAAGCACGTCGGGAGAACCGGTCTCGCGTAAGCGTACGCGTAATGTCGGTCCGGGCCGCTTCGTCCAACAATACCGCCGAACCAAAGTATGACATGCTGGTAAGCAGTATGACTTATATCGCCCACAACTCACTTGTGTTCTACTCGTGCATATAACATCAACATATAAAACCTAGGCTCGGATGCCACTGTTGGGAACGTAGTAATTTCAAAAAAATTCCTACGCACACGCAAGATCATGGTGATGCATAGCAACAAGAGGGGAGAGTGTGATCTACGTACCCTTGTAGATCGACAACGGAAGCGTTTGGTTGATGTAGTCGTACGTCTCCACAACCCGACCGATCAAGCACCGAAACTACGGCACCTCCGAGTTCTAGCACACGTTCAGCTCGATGATGATCCCCGGACTCCGATCCAGCAAAGTGTCGGGGAAGAGTTCCGTCAGCACGACGGCGTGGTGACGATCTTGATGCACTACCGTCGCAGGGCTTCGCCTAAGCACTGCTACAATATTATCGAGGACTATGGTGGAAGGGGGCACCGCACACGGCTAAGAATATGATCACATGGATCAACTTGTGTGTTTAGGGGTGCCCCCTGCCCCCGTATATAAAGGAGAAAGGGGAGGAGGCCGGCCGGCCCTATAGGCGCACCAAGGAGGAGTCCTCCTCCTAGTAGGAGTAGGACTCCTACTAGGAGGGGCAAAGAAGTGGGGAGGGAGAGGGAAAGGGGGGCGCCGCCCCCCCTCTCCTAGTCCAATTCGGACCAGGGGGAGGAGGCGCGCGACCCACCTTTGGCTGCCGCTATCTCTTTCCACTCAGGCCCATATGGCCCATATGGCCCATTACTTCTCCCGGGGGGGTTCCGGTAACCCTCCGGCTCTCCGGTTTTCTCCGAAATCACCCGGAACACTTCCGGTGTCCGAATATAGCCGTCCAATATATCAATCTTTATGTCTCTACCATTTCAAGACTCCTCGTCATGTCCGTGATCACATCCGGGACTCCGAACTAACTTTGGTACATCAAAACTCATAAACTCATAATATAACTGTCATCGAAACCTTAAGCGTGCGGACCCTACGGGTTCGAGAACAATGTAGACATGACCGAGACACGTCTCCAGTCAATAACCAATAGCGGAACCTGGATGCTCATATTGGCTCCTACATATTCTACGAAGATCTTTATCGGTCAGACCGCATAACAACATACGTTGTTCCCTTTGTCATCGGTGTGTTACTTGCCCGAGATTCGATCGTCGGTATCTCAATACCTAGTTCAATCTCGTTACCGGCAAGTCTCTTTACTCGTTCCGTAATACATCATCTCACAACTAACTCATTAGTTACAATGCTTGCAAGGCTTATGTGATGTGCATTACCGAGAGGGCCCAGAGATACCTGTCCGACAATTGGAGTGACAAATCCTAATCTCGAAATACGCCAACCCAACATGTACCTTTGGAGACACCTGTAGAGCTCCTTTATAATCACCCAGTTACGTTGTGATGTTTGGTAGCACACAAAGTGTTCCTCCGGCAAACGGGAGTTGCATAATCTCATAGTCATAGGAACATGCATAAGTCATGAAGAAAGCAATAGCAACATACTAAACGATCGGGTGCTAATCTAATGGAATGGGTCATGTCAATCAGATCATTCATCTAATGATGTGATCCTGTTAATCAAATGACAACTCTTTGTCCATGGTTAGGAAACATAACCATCTTTGATTAACAAGCTAGTCTAGTAGAGGCATACTAGTGACACTCTGTTTGTCTATGTATTCACACATGTATTATGTTTCCGGTTAATACAATTCTAGCATGAATAATAAACTTTTATCATGATATATAAGGAAATAAATAATAACTTTATTATTGCCTCTAGGGCATATTTCCTTCACGAATCGCCAGGGGCACCTGTGTAATAACGCAGTGCCACCCCTGTACCTATAAATACACACTTCACGGCGGTCATTATCTCTTCTTCCACTCTCGCATGAACCCTAGCGCCACCACTAGCCCTCGACGACGCCGGCGACGAAGCGCTTCACTGCCGCAACCTCTCCGACACCGTCTTCACGCCGACCGCGGACATCGTCCTCTCCGCCGTCGTTGTAGGTGTCCTCCGTTGCCAAGTTAGGGCACAGAAGATCGAACTGCTCGGCCTCATCTTCCACTCCGTCTAGCAGTTCTTAGTGTGGTAAATAAAACTTCCTTTTTACGGCACCGTTGATCCTATGGCTTTGTCACTTTCTACCACAAGCAGTTTCTATTCACACAAGTTAGATCTCTCTCATACTGCATCTCATAACATGCCTAGTATATTCACTTATGCTTCACAAAATAGTTAGATTCCTCACTTGTACTGATCTCTGGATTCGTACAAATCTGGAACCAACTCCTTATCTATGAGTGAATGTCTTCGCACGATGATGTCAATGTCTTCTAAACTTATTTATATTCAAAATCTTCTGAGAATGCATATGACCTCTTCCCCTTCCCTCGCACCTTAATGTTGTCACACGTACATGTCCATGGGAGAATCCCTTGGTTCTCATAGTCTGCATTCATTTGCAGAATTCTTATAGCATCATATAAATTCTCCCGAAGCAAGTTCTTGTTTGTCCAGCAAGCGAAAATCTTTGAAGCCTTTGAACGTGTTGAAGCCTTTCAGTTTAAAGTTCATGGCTTCAGAGAAATCAGCAAGGAAGGGTGGCAGAAAGCGTCGTGGAGAAACATCTAGAGATCTGCCAGATGACCTCTCAGAACTGTACAAGACAGATCCTGAAGAGGACTACAATCAGCGCAAGACCTGAATCCAATGGATTCGAAGATATTGGGCAGAACAATGGTTCAAATACCGATTTGTAACCCAGGAATATGCTGAGAAAAATGCCATCAAGAGACCGTGGGGAGACATCCTATACAAGAATCTTCAACCCAGGTCCAGAGATGAAGCCATTGAACAAGGCTTCTATCCCTGCATGGTCCGTGGGCCACAGCCTGCTAATGCACACCCATCGTCACTACTATGGTGTCGTGACGACATTCTGTTCAAGCGCAACTTCCAATTTGCCCAGAACTCAGCGAAGCAAAACAAGAAGACATTGGGACTAGACTTCAACCCTGGTCCCTCAGCTCCAAGGGCTGATGGCACACGAGATGCAGAACCCAATGTCGTTGGTCCTTTCTACAACCTTGAAGGCCTCATCACCCATATCTTGGTTCAAGGGACTGTAGTGAATGAGCCTGCAGCTGACGCTGAATCAGATGAAGTGCCTGCAGCGCCGAAGCCAAAGAAGTTGAAGAAGCCTAAAGCTTCAAAGCCTGCCCCTTCACCAAAAATCTCACGGGCGAAGCCACTGGCAACTGCACCTCCTGAAGACAGTGTGCAGTCCGAAGATTTATCACGCATCTCCAAGCCCCAGAAGGTCAAGATGCCTCTGCCACACACCGGCCAAGAGCTAACAGCTGCTGCCATTCTGCGCAATGATGCCATTGATCTGTCAAGTGATGAAGATCTTGCAGATGACGCTCTTGAGCAACTCATCAAGAGCAAAGAAGAAGCAGAAATCTTTAATGATATGCCTCTCTTTGATGTAACAGTCATTCACAACTTCATTGATGAATGGTTTGACACGCCAAACATCAGCTTCGACGATCTCCAACTACCCATTGGCCTCAGTGTCGCCTTCCATGGCGCCATTGATTCAGAGTTAGCTATCGCCCAGCGCATTGTCGAACTGAAGCAGAAGATTGACTTTGAGAAATCTCAGTTCAAGAAGCATATGGCCAAGCTCAGCATGCAAGACGTGAAGAATTTCAAGATTATGCTGCACGAGCTCAAGGAAGCCTTTCTAAAGAAACGTGCAGAAGCTCAGGGTTCTCGTGAGCGCATGAAGGTCCTGGCTGATAGGTGTGTGCAAGCCTACAATGAGGCTGAGAAGCGCAAGGCCCTTGGGCGTCCTGGCATCGACCCCAGGATGGCTGCCAAGAAGCAGAAGAAGCCCGCTATGGCTGAACCTGAAGCACCAAGGCAGGAGGCAGATCCCCTTGTCTTCCCAACTAGCATGACTGGCCCGAAGCCAAAGGCCAGGTCAACCGCTTCAGAACTGAAGAAGACCAGGACTGCTGAGGCTGAAGCAAGGAAGAGAAAACATCCTGAAGCCTCTGCTACTGCCCCCGCCAAGAAGAAAAGAATGACCAAGAAGGAACGGGCTGCTCCCACAGAGCCCTTGATTGTTGAACCCATTTCCATGGTTCACCCCGACGCCGATCCACAAGAACGTCAACTGACTGTCCATGAGCCTGCTTTCATAGAGACTCATGAAGCTGAAGACTTTCTAGCAGCTGATCCCCTCGCTGCTGAGGACATTGGTCACCATGACCATGTTGAAGATGATGCAGCCCTTCCTCAGCTAGAGCACCAACAGGTATCATCGCCTGTGCTCACGCACAGTGAACTCATGAGCATTGGTCGTCCACTGACACCAATAGCACAGGATGCTTCATGGGCGGATCGCCCACAAGAGGAAGAAGACTCTGAGGCCCAGCCAACACAAACTCCACAGGTGTCGCCCGCGTTGCGCAGGCTTCGCAAAGGTCCAAGGCCTCAAGTCTCTACGTCTGAAGCTAAAACTGCTGAAGACATTCCGGCTGCATCAGCCGATGAAGAAGAAGTACCACAAGCTGCTACTCCCCTGTCCCACCAAGAAGCAGTTCTCGAGGAGAACGTGATCGTAAGCGACCCTCTAGCTCGTCAAATGGAGGTTGAAAATCTTGCGGCTGCCACCACCAACACCACTGAAGCCACTGACGTTGTCATGGCTGAAGCAAATGTGGAGCCCTCACCAACAAAAGCACCAGAAGTCAGCGAAGCCACTGATCCCGCTACTTCTATTCCTGCGTCTACTACCGGTCCCCAATTCAACTATCATGTTGAGCACAGGCCTCAGGTACAGAAGCCAATCCCAAGATTGCCAAGGTTCCCAGGTTCTGCATCAGCACCTGGCTTCTTCAATATCAATGGCTTCAGAGCAGACAACACATTCTTCAACAGCTCCAGGAACCCCTACTCCAAGGAAAGAATATCATCTGATCGGTTCTGGAGTTATCCGCAACGAAGCTATTACTCATGCGTTCTTTACAACCAAGGTCGCATCTTCCCACACAAGCGCCTTGACATTGAAGCAATAGCTGGTCTGCCCTGTCTGGAAGAAGCTCTGGATTGCTTCAAAGAGGTTGGACTGCTGCCGTTCGTCACTGACCAAGAGCATTGGAATGAAGAGTTGCTGCTCCAATTCTATGCCACACTTCACATCCGCGGGTATAGCAGAGATCCGAAGACTTGGGTCCTGGAGTGGATGACAGGAAACGTTCATCACGAAGCCAATGCCTTTGACATCATTGAGCTCACTGGTTTGCCCACTCCTGGCGACCTCTACGAGCATGGCTGTCGGCTTCATAGTGAAGCTATTGAGAGTATCTTTCAGAAGACTGAACCTAATATGAGTCAGATGCTCAGTATGATGAAGCCATTGCCCCAAGATGCTGCTTATCCCACGGAGTTCTTCATTGAAGACCTTGAGTATCTGCCAAGAACCATTTATCACATCATAAGGCGAACTCTCTGGCCAATCAAAGGACATTCTCCCCATGCCAAGCTGGAAGCTGCAATGAAGACCTTGGTCTTCTACATTCTTCATGGAAAATGCTTCAATACACAGGATTTCTTCATTCGCCAACTTGCTGTATCTGGCTCTGATCTGTTTGGTTTGAAGTTCTACGCCCCTTGGGTGATGCGGCTGATCAAACTTCACTCCGCTATATATCAGCCCTCGGCCCGCAACCATCGGATCTTTTTGCCTGATGTGGATATGTCTATTGAAGCCATCTATCCTTAGCCTGCCAAGGAACCTCTCAGTCTTTAGAATGCAGAGCATCAAAGTTTCACTCAGAACGTTGAAGGCGTTGAAGCCGTAACTCGTGTGTATTCTTTGGCTGGCACTACACGTGCACCGCATCTTGCTCTCACTGAAGCCACTGACAGTACAACTGCTCCACGACCCAAGAAGCGCACTCGTGTTCTCAACGACCGAGAGCTTCTTGTGGCTCTTCATCAGAAACAGGATAGGCATCATGACTGGCTGAAGCGTCAGATGCAAAGCCTCTTGGTGGATGTTAATCGCATTCGCAATCTTGCCACCAAGAATGCTTTTGTTGCCCATGAAACCTCTCGCAACATGGAAAGGGCTAACACTGATGTGTTCTGAAGATGATCTTCAAGAGGATGGCCTCACTGAGCGATTCAAGTTTGACTCCACACCTCCTCGAAGGGCAGTGCTGCGACGAACTCCATCCCTTGAATACTTTGAGTTCTCTTCCTCTGCTGCAACTGTGAATGCCAGAGTAATCGAGGATGAAGACGATGCTACTTCACCGCCACCTCCTTCAGCACGCTTCGACTCTGCTCCAAGCTCTTCAGCACCGCCAAACACAACCAACGACCCTGCTGCTTCACCTACTCCTCATGGGAACGAGTAGATGCTCTTTGTCTTCAAACCTTTTTGGTCCTTACTGACAAAAGGGGGAGAAGCATATGAGGTTGATAGTCTTCAAGCGGGTCCATATGGGCGGGTGCTTTATATTTTGCTTTGTGCTTACAACTCTCGTTTTGCTACATTTGGTTCTTTGAGTTGTAACACTTAAACTCGATGGTCGTCTACTACTTATTTGCCACCTTGTGTTGCGATGATAAATTCTGCATGTGCGACGATAAATTCTGCACTTAGATCATTCTGCAGACGTCCATTTTCCATTATGCATGTCATTATCTTCATATACTTTCACATGCATAGTGGATTGTCATCATAAGTTGAAGTGGATCTCCACAAATACAACCTGCCATGTGCATTTGCATTCCAAAAGCAAATTACTTATATGCACATCTTCAGGGGGAGCCCTTGCAACTTATGAAGACAATTCCTTATCCTTTACAATTTCACAGATTATATTCCCTGTTGAAAACTTCAACTAGTTTGTCATCAATCACCAAAAAGGGGGAGATTGTAAGTGCATCTAGTGCCACCCCTAGTTGGTTTTGGAGTATTCACGACAAACCTAGTTGAGGGACTAATGTGTTTGTGAGAATTGCAGGATAACACAGGTAGAAGTCCCTCATTGATTCGGTTTTCCTACTAGAGATGACCCCTAAAAATGTATGAAGACATTGAAGTCAAAGGTGGTATATGAAGATACTCACATTGAAGACTATGACAAGAGAAGACACCACATGAAGCCTATGGAGCTCGAAGACTTAGGTCTTTCGTAGTTCTCTTTCTTCTGTGTTGAGTCATAGGAACCACCGTACTGTTAAGTGGGGTCCAAGAGAACCAGTCAGAATGACTGAAGTGATGCTTAAACAAAACCTATGTCTTCGAGTGAAGACTTTGAGAGCGAATCTTGTCCAGAGTCAGGAAAGTCAGCTTTGCTTGAAGCCCAAGTAAAGTTGCCGTGTGAGTTTAAAATTTAACCGTTGGAACACGTGTCAGTTCCTTAGTGACCCAGGGTCATTTCGGACAAATCAGGTCGGGTTGCCAAGTGGCTATAAATAGCCCACCCCCTACAACCATAAACGGTTGGCTGCTCAGATTCAGAGTACGGCTTTTGTCATTTGAGAGCAACCCACCTCGAAGCCTTTGAGAGAGAATTCCTTGCGAGGATAAAGCCCTAACCACCCAGAGCCAAAGAGAATTAGGCATCACTTAAGTCTTCTTGTCTGTGTGATCTGAAGACTTATTACACTTGAGGACTGTGCATCCTCCAGCCGGTTAGGCGTCGCGTTCTGAGCATCCAAGAGACATTGTGGATTGCCGGTGAACGAAGTCTGTGAAGGTTTGGGAGTCTACCTTGAAGACTTACCAGAGTGATTGGGCGAGGTCTGTGTGACCTTAGCTCAAGGGGAATACGGTGAGGACTGAGTGTCCTGAGCTGCGTGTTCAGGACTAGGTGTCCGGGACTGTGTGTCCTAAGGTTTAATACCTAGCCGCCCTAACCAGACGTACAGTTGTCACAGCAATTGGAACTGGTCCAACAAATCATTGTCTTCAGCGAGTCACTGGTTTCATCTTCCCTTCCCTTTACTTACTGTTACTCCTTGTGAAGTCATTGTATGTTCGCACTATCTTTTGTCTTCACTGAGTGACTGCGTGTTCTGTGTGGCTTCACAATATCTTCCTACCTAATCCTTACTACATTGCTGCTATTAGTCATTGTGCTTTCACTCTATTGAATACTTGACTATGGCTTGCCTAGTGTAGTCTACCTTCTGCTGCAGGGTAATAGGTTTATTTCTATCGTTTGTCTTCATAACTTCCACGTTTTGAAGACTTTCATAAAAATCGCCTATTCACCCCCCCTCTAGTCGATATAATGCACTTTCAACATTGCCTTTAGTGCAATCAATAACAGCCCCTGCAGTATTAAGAAAAGGTCTTCCAAGAATAATAGACATACTATCGTCCTCGGGAATATCAAGAATAACAAAGTCCATTAAAATAGTAACGTTTGCAACCACAACAGGCACATCCTCATAAATACCGACAGGTATAGCAGTTGATTTATCAGCCATTTGCAAAGATATTTCAGTAGGTGTCAACTTATTCAAGTCAAGTCTACGATATAAAGAGAGAGGCATAACACTAACACCGGCTCCAAGATCACATAAAGCAGTTTTAACATAGTTTCTTTTAATGGAGCATGGTCAAGTAGGTACTCCTGGATCTCCAAGTTTTTTGGTATTCCACCCTTAAAAGTATAATTAGCAAGCATGCTGGAAATTTCAGCTTCCGGTATCTTTCTTTTATTTGTAATAATATATTTCATGTACTTAGCATAAGGATTGGTTTTGAGCATATCAGTTAATCGCATAGCAAAAAGATAGGTCTAATCATTTCAGCAAAGCGCTCAAAATCCTCATCATCCTTTTTCTTGGATGGGTTGGGAGGAAAGGGCATGGGTTTTTGAACCCAAGGCTCTCTTTCTTTACCATGGTTCCTAGCAACAAAGTCTTTCTTATCACAACGTTGATTATTTGATTCTGGGTTATCAAGATCAACAGCAGGTTCAATTTCTACATCATTATCATTACTAGGTTGAGCATTATTATGAACATCATCATTAAAATTTTCATTAGGTTCATGTTCATTGCCAGATTGTGTTTTAGCATCAGACATAGAGATATCATTTGGATTATCAGGTGGTTCAGCAATAGGTTCACTAGAAGTTTGCACAGATTATCATTTTTCTTTTTCTTCCTTTTAGAAGAACTAGGTGCATCAATTTTATTTCTCTGAGAATCTTACTCAATTCTCTTAGGGTGGCCTTCAGGATACAAAGGTTCCTGAGTCATTTTACCAGTTCTAGTAGCCACTTTAACAACATAATTATTTTTCTTACTATTCATCTCATTGAGCAATTCCTTTTGAGCTTTAAGTACTTGTTCTACTTGAGTGGTAACCATGGAAGCATGTTTACTAATAAGTTTAAGTTCACCTTTGGCATTAGCCATATAATCACCCAAGTGTCCAAGCATATTTGAATTGTATATTAATTGTCTACCAAAATAAGCATTAAAGTCTTCTTGCTTAGCCATAAATTTATCAAACTCATCTAAGCATGGGCTAGCAATTTTAGTAAATGGGATTTCAGCTTTATCATATCTATAGAGAGAATTTACCTTTACTACCTGTGTCGGGTTATCGAGGTCTGGAGGTTCTTCAATAAGTAAAGGATCAAGATCATATGTTTCTTCGGCAGGCGGTAAATTAAGACCATGTATTTCTTCAATAGGAGGTAAATTCTTAACATCTTCATCTTTAATACCTTTTTCTTTCATAGATTTCTTTGCCTCTTGCATATCTTCGGGACTGAGAAATAGGATACCTCTCTTCTTCGGGGTTGGTTTAGGAATAGGATCATTAATTGGAGCAGGAGCTGGCCCAGGAGGTGCCCAATTATTTTCATTTGTCAACATATTATTCAATAAGATTTCAGCTTCATCCGGTGTTCTTTCCCTGAAAAGAGAACCAGCACAACTATCCAGGTAATCTCTGGAAGCATCGGTTAGTCCATTGTAAAAGATATCAAGTATTTCATTTTTCTTAAGAGGGTGATCAGGCAAAGCATTAAGTAACTTGAGAAGCCTCCCCCAAGCTTGTGGGAGACTCTCTTCTTTAATTTGCACAAAGTTGTATATTTCCTTTAAAGCAGCTTGTTTCTTATGAGCAGGGAAATATTTAGCAGAGAAGTAATAGATCATATCCTGGGGACTACGCACACAACCAGGATTAAGAGAATTAAACCATATCTTAGCATCACCCTTTAATGAGAACGGAAATATTTTAAGGATATAAAAGTAGCGAGATCTCTCATCATTAGTGAACAGGGTGGCTATATCATTTAATTTAGTAAGATGTGCCACAACAGTTTCAGATTCATAGCCATGAAAAGGATCAGATTCAACCAAAGTAATTATATCAGGATCAACAGAGAATTCATAATCCTTATCAGTAACAAATATAGTTGAAGTAGCAAAAGCAGGGTCAGGTTTCATTCTAGCATTTAGAGATTGCTTACTCCATTTAGCTAATAACTTTTTGAGTTCGTATCTATCTTTGCAAGCTAAAATAGCTAAAGAAGCTTCTTGATCAAATAAATAACCCTCAGGAATAACAAGTGATTCTTCATCATCACTTTTATCCTCATAATCAGATTCAATATTTTCAATCTCTCTAGCCCTAGCAAGTCGTTCCTCGAGAAAATCACTAAGTGGCATAGTAGTATCAGGCATAGAGACAGTTTCATCATAAGTATCATGTATAACAGAAGTAGCATCATCAATAACATGCGACATATCAGAACGAATAGCAGAAGCAGGTTTAGGAGTCGCAAGCTTACTCATAACAGAAGGTGAATCAAGTGCAGAGCTAGATGGCAGTTTCTTACCTCCCCTCGTAGTTAAGGGATAAATTGTTGTCTTAGCGTCCTTCAAGTTCTTCATAGTGTCCAGCAGATATAAATCCCAAGTGACTCAAAGAATAGAGCTATGCTCCCCCGCAATGGCGTCAGAAATTAGTCTTGATAACCCACAAGTATAGGGGATCGCAACAGCTTTCGAGGGTAGAGTATTCAACCCAAATTTATTGATTCGACACAAGGGGAGCCAAAGAATATTCTCAAGTATTAGCAGCTGAGTTGTCAATTCAACCACACCTGGAAACTTAGTATCTGCAGTAAAGTGTTTAGTAGCAAAGTAATATGGTAGTGATGGTAACGGTAACAAAAGAGTAACGAAAGCAAAGTAATGTTTTTGGTATTTTGTAGTGATTGTAACAATAGCAACGAGAAAGTAAATAAGCTTAAACCAGTATATGGAAAGCTCGTAGGCATTGGATCAATGATGGATAATTATGGCGGATGTGGTTCATCATGTAACAATCATAACATAGGGTGACACAGAACTAGCTCCAACTCGTCAATGTAATGTAGGCATGTATTCCGAATATAGTTATACGTGCTTATGGAAAAGAACTTGCATGACACCTTTTGTCCTACCCTCCCGTGGCAGCGGGGTCCTAATGGAAACTAAGGGATATTAAGGCCTCCTTTTAATATAGAACCGGAACAAAGCATTAGCACATACTGAATACATGAACTCCTCAAACTACGGTCATCACCGGTAAGTATCCCGATTATTGTCACTTCGGGGTTAACGGATCATAACACATAATAGGTGACTATAGACTTGCAATATAGGATCTAGAACACTCATATATTGATGAAAACATAATAGGTTCAGATCTGAAATCATGGCACTCGGGCCCTAGTGACAAGCATTAAGCATAGCAAAGTCATAGCAACATCAATCTCAGAACATAGTGGATACTAGGGATCAAACCCTAACAAAACTAACTCGATTACATGATAAATCTCATCCAACCCATCACCATCCAGCAAGCCTACGATGGAATTACTCACGCATGGTGGTGAACATCATGAAATTGGTGATGGAGGATGGTTGATGATGATGGCGGTGACGAATCCCCCTCTCCGGAGCCCCGAACGGACTCCAGACCAGCCCTCCCGAGAGGTTTTAGGGCTTGGCGGCGGCTCCGTATCGTAAAACATGATGATTTCTTCTCTCTTATTTTTTTCTCCCTGAAAGCAGTTATATAGAGTTGGAGTTGGAGTCGGGAGATCTCCAGGGGGCGCACGAGGTAGGGGGCGCGCCCTAGGCCACCCTCGTGGCAAGGGTGTGGGCCCCCTGGTCTTCATCTTTGGTGAGGATTTTTTATTATTTATTGTAAGATATTCTGTGGAGTTTCAGGTCATTCCGAGAACTTTTGTTTTCTGCACATAAAACAACATCATGGCAATTCTGCTGAAAACAGCGTCACTCCGGGTTAGTTCCATTCAAATCATACAAGTTAGAGTCCAAAACAAGGGCAAAAGTGTTTGGAAAAGTAGATACGACGGAGACGTATCAGCCACGAACTGCCGGGCTGTTCCCGAGCCCCCGGTAGTTCCAGCTAACGATCCTCATTGCGCCCGGCGGGGCTGCTCTTGCAGCCCGGCCAATGAAATGGTGGAGTTGTTTGCCTCATGCCCCTTCTCCTGGACCCCCCCCTTCCGTGATCACTCTTCCCCTTTTAGTAGCTGCATATTCACCCTCCTCTTCAGCATTCCTCTTCTGCCCAAGAACCCTAGCTCCAAGCCCGTCGCCACTCCCTAACGCCCTGTTCTCCCTTCTAACCTTCTTGTACTTCTTGTACTTCTTTGGGGTG
Source organism: Triticum aestivum (assembly GCF_018294505.1). NCBI lineage: Eukaryota > Viridiplantae > Streptophyta > Magnoliopsida > Poales > Poaceae > Triticum > Triticum aestivum. The sequence continues at coordinate 165,021,662 of NC_057809.1, read as the reverse complement.
TACCCCTCCTTCCTTCCCTTCTTTCCTCCCACAGGACTAGATGACCCAATCTCCTCCCCCCCTTCAGTTCCTCCACAGCCATGGAATTGGCATGGCTGCCCCCATCTTGCACCACCTCCACCACCTTCATAGCACTCATTCCTCCAACAGTCTTCTTGTCAGCATTCTCCGGGATGCCTCCAAAGTTTAGCTTATTGGGGATGCCTCCTCCTCCTCTCCCGTCTTCCCTTCGACCTGCTGGTGGTCAGATTTGCGCCATGAGGAACTATCGCTGCGCGCCTTGCCCCCGGCCTGCCAAACCCATACGCCCTGCTTCCCCCCAAACCACTCCCGCTACCATTTGAGGGGTTCCTCCAACTCCTTCCTTCCTCACCACCCTGGCGTCTACCCATATCCGCTTTCAGCCATCTTCCAAACTGTGCTTTCTCTCCCTTCTTGAGCTTCACCGAGCACCCTTTGTCAACATGCCCTAGCATACCACAGATGTAACAGAAGTCTGGTAGGTACTCGAACTCAAAGCGACAGAATGGCCGCTCCTCCTCCTCACCCAGAATCTGCTTGACACCGTTCTCTTCATCACTCTCCGCCTCCTCATCCAGATAAACGCCCCTCATTAGAGGCTTATTGATCGGCATACGCACCTTTATCCTCAAGAACCTACCCATGGCCGACCCGTCTACCCATGTATCCATCTCCACAAACTTCCCCACCAGATTTCCAATGTCTTCCGCCGTGTCCTCACCCATCTTTCCTAACGGCAACCCAAACACCCTAAACCAAATTGGCACCTCCTCAAACACATACTGATCAATCCGCTTGGTAGGCACAAAGTCCACCATCACGTCGGGGTGCCACCCCCTTCAGCGGGCACCAGCAGCGCCCCAACGACAAGCAGATCGCGTCGGGGTGCGCCGGTCTCTCCGACAGGACCTTCCCCACAGCCTGGATCTCCATGTACGCCATCTTCTCCTTGGACGCCCAACGGATCTTCACCCCCTTCTGTTCCTTCTTTGAGAGCTGCAACTTCTCCATCAAACCCTCCACTCTCTCCATGGCGGCGGCTAACAGAAACTGGACCTGGAAACCCTAGGTGTGTGTTTTACGATCCCGTGCCCTAGGAGACACGAGAAAGGCCTTTAGTGGGGATGGAGGAGTCGCACAGGGAGCCCGCGCTCGCTGGAACGAGATCCCAGAGAGCAGGACCGGCGACGAGATCGGGAGACGACCACAGCCGCTGGGGAAGACATGAAGGAGTCCAATCGCATCCGCAATCGCCGGACGAAACAAAACCGTTACCACGTGGGGACGGACCTCTCACCATGAGGGAGTAGTTTTATATACAAGCATAGCTTGGATTCTCCCTTTAATTTAAACTCCAAAGCACGCCATATACAAATTTCTAGGCTATAAAATGTTGATCCACTTTATCAAATCAAGAAAACAAGAAAATCAGGATGTTTTTTTAACAGAATATAGACGCAAGCACTCGTATATACACACATACAATGACCCCTATGAACGCGCGCACACACACCTTATTCCTATGAGCACCCCCGGCAGGCTAAGCCGACACATCATCTTGAGATTTTATGAAGTCACTATATGTGCCTTTTAATCGCCGGGAAAGTCTCCTCCCACTGAACGCACATCATCGAATATACTAAAATAAATTTAGGATAAATGCGAGCACCAGAACTTGAACCACGGTGGGCTGGGGATACCACTGTCCTCTAACCATCCAACTACATATTGGTTGGCAAAAAAGAAAAATCAGGATGTTCAACAGGAAGTTATGTACCTGTTTCATGTTGTACACGGTGGGGAAAAAAGCTGCCAAAATCATCCCCCCCCCCCCCCCCTCCTTGGCGACATTTTTTTTTTGCGAAATCATAGGCGACACAGAAATTAGTATCTCTGATGAAGTTTTTGCCTTGAACATGGTATTATTTATGTTTATATTAAAGGGCCTTGGGTTTTATTTTCACCCCGCCCTCGAAATACCAGGACCGGCCCTGGTTAGAGGGCACCTATTAGATATGCTCTAAGAGAAACACTAACCGACCCCCTATAACTGACTGGAGGAGTAAAAGTCAGGTTTTTCTCCACTAAACCGGAACGAGCCGAAGCCCTAAAGCATTTGGTGGAGTAACAAATCTACTCCCAGTGCCGCCGATGCTTAAATATACTCGACCTCGTGACCGCTGAGTAAAAAAATCTCCACTCCATCTCCCTCACTTACAACTGCCTCTGTCGCCCAATCCACTGTCCTCCCCTCCTGGCCAACCCACGCCCGCGAAACCCCAACATCTCCCACGTCCGCTCCAACCGCCGGCGACAATGACCAGATCCGACCGCCGCCGCTCCCCGTCGCCCATCCGCAGCGCTCGGCCCATGGATCCACGCCGCGCCGGCGCATCCTCCTCCCTTGGCGCATCCCACATCCTTGACGTCCTACCTCCGCTGCCACCGGAGCCGAATTACATCGGTGTGCGGCAGTGCGCGTGGGTGCGTGGGTGAACGAGATTTACGACCGCGACACCAACAAGCGCCATTGGCTTGGCTCCTTCCACTCTGATCAGCAGGTAGCGCACACATAGGCATTCAGTCGGTGAATCTGTACGGCGCCGCCAGGAAGCGCAACTTCCTCGGCGGCCTGACGCCATTGGAGTTGGTGGACCCCCATGTGGCCACCCGACGTGAGAGGCAGGAAGACCGGGAGGTCCATGAGCGTATTGTGGTGGAGCTCCGCCACCGCTACTCGGCATGTGTCGAGGCAGAGCGCCGTCTGTACGAGTACGCAGCAGGGAAAACAGAGGTCATCAACCTCCCCAGTGACGACGACAACCCCAACCCTATGATCGGCGGGCTGAGCAAGGCAGACTAGAAGGAGGTGGAGAAAAAATCGGACTAGTGATTAGTTTAAAGTTCTAATCTTAATTTCGAACTTCGTTTAGTATGTTTTACGTACTACTTTTCTATTAAATATTTTGAACTAGCACTAAATTTTGTTTGGACGTGGCTAGAAATCAGTCAGTTGAATTTTTTTGAGGTCAGCTGATTCTTGAAAATCAATGGCCCACGGTCTTTATTCAACCTCTCGACGCATCTCCTTCTTTGAGTCGCCAGCCAACACCGGCCTAACCGCCAGCGCTCCCGCGCCACCTCACTGCCCCGCCCTCCCTGGAACCACTCTCCATCGCCAGTCCTCCGCCGCCCCGGCCATCCCTTTAACCCCCCCCCCCCCCTCCCATGCACACTGAGCTTTTTCTCCGGCGAATCCCCACACCACCGCCCCACCACCACCCTAACCTGAACCCAAAGATAGACATTGGGGTGATGATAGCACTGATTTGTGTTTATGTGCCACTATTTTTTTTTGCTCCGTTAAATTTTAGGGTTCGGCCGTTTACTCTAAAATTTAGGAGATCAGGTAGAGTTCCTCTAAGTTGGCCAAGCCATCGCTGCAGACCAGTTTGGTTCAGGAACGCATGGGAAAAAATTGCGGGAAACTTTCAATATATTCATCAACTGTTAAGGTAGTATAGTACAAATGACGTCAGAAGTAAAAATTACATTCAGGTCCATAGACCATCCAACGATGACTACAAACACTTGCACTTGGGGAATTGCTAAACTCAATCTCCATATTCATCTTTTGTTAACCCCGGCCCCGATGTATGTTTTCCCATAGTTAATTCTTCCCGTCTTCTAGATGATCAGTTGGGTTATCCATATAACTAGATCATTGATGGCCCGCGTTGCCGCGCCCATCTATTTTTACAACAAAATGGTAGTAGTTTACACAGATAGTTGTATATGTTTTTTCAAGTAGTAAGAGATGAATACCCGTTACTAATAGCATCCAGTTGAAAAAGCCCAAAGTCTTTCGTGTGATGTCTTTAATTCAAATATTCAAGTTCCTAGATGTGCTGGACACATAATATTGCTTTATCAAGGTGACAAACCTTATGGATGATGTCATATACTTTATCACTCTGACAATAGGTCGCAAACCCAAAGTTGTACTGCTAAAAGAATAACCGGGGTTGTGGAATTCTTTTGTCTGTATTTATTAATATATAGAATTTCATATCTTAAAGCAGTGTAGCATTGACGACACATTCAGCAATCGATGACCTTTTGAGCGAAGAAATCAGAAAACATATAACATGGTTAATATAATTAATGGCTCATGATTGAGCAATACACTTGATTTTTAGCACCACTTTCCTCGAGAGCATACAACAGTTTCACTGAACATTGGTCACTTATCAGGAATCCTTGAACCCTGCAATACAACATTAGAGGAAAGAAAGGTGATTTAATACAATGATATGAATAGCCTTGGCCAGAACTAAGACGACAATGTTTTGGACACCTAGTCACACAGAACAAGAGCATGCTGGTAGAGAAAATAACGATGTGTATTGCGGCGTGCGTCCATCTTGATGAAATTATGGTAGAAATATTAGAGGCAAAATTCACGACTGCATCTCAATAGTTTTATCCTTAGAAAAAGAACCAGAAAAGAAATCCTGAACCAAGAAAGCAAGTTCTCAACATGGTACGCAACCAATTTACATATAACACAGTGCATGTTAAGTAGTACTCGCTAATTAATATATTCATACTACAGCTTCGACTTCAATACGTGAATTTCAACACATGCAGAGCTGCCAAAAAGAAGTCAGCCAACATCTTAACTGTCATATATAAAACTTGCATAAAGTACTCGAACTGAGTCTAATCAATAGCAAGCTATCCAAAAGAATGCACACAATTAGTTGTGGTGTCTGCTGATCCAAAAAAGCAGAAGGAACTTCTCCATGGAGCAAACACTATCGGCTTTCAGCTAGCCAAAATGGCATGGATATTGAAATGGAAGTATTAATACACAAAAGGGTGCCTTGAACATTAACTGCAAAAATGTAGACCACTTCAAGCATTAAACTTGCATGAATCCCAAGGAAATGTAACAACTGTTTATTCTAAAATATAATGTAAGAAAAAGAACATTCCAGAAATGAAAGGCCCGGAAAATATTGAACACACTCATCTAAAGATTTAAGGGTCAAGGGGACCTCCATTCTGAATAATAGTGCATGCTTTGTTTTCTTGCCATTCAACTTAGTATTGTTTCCTACAAATAGGGAATAAGGGAAATAAGCATAAAGTAAATAGAAATACATCACAACACACATTTCTGAAAGTAAAAATACTATGTCGTTGGACTGATCAAATTGATAAAAACACCATATTGGTATTTCAGAGATAATTAGATTGCAGCATGAAGGATTCCTGTAAGAAGACAATTTTCATTGACAATAAACTCAAGAATAAAATTTTGACAAAGAAGGGAAGCTCTCTTAGTTGTGACATGTTCTTGTCTACATGATGCAAATATCGATTTCCCCCTATTATTTTTCATGATACTTCCACAAAGAACCAAAGTGTTACATTTTCTTCTCAAAGGATACCATGTCATAATTAAGGAGAGGGTTCCGTAGAGATTAAAATAGGGAGCGGACACCAATAAGACGAACTCTGTACCCGGTGAAGCCATATCTTTTGGAGATAATTGACAGATGAAGCATTTGATGTATTAGAGAAAATAATCAGCATACCTCCAGTGTAGTTGCACTTTGGTTCAATGCAAACAAAATGATTTCTATTGGGCTTGGATTCTTGTTGCACGTTTTGATGACATTAACAACCTCCTGCTGCTAGCTTTAACAGTGTAAGTAACAATAGATTGTATATTGTCTCCCTGATAGTCAGGGATGACTGCGTAGAGAATTGGGTAAGAAAATCAAAGAAAATATGTACAACTGACAAAATTCTCATTTGGCTAAATAAAATTCAGTTACTCAAGTTTAAAAACTTCCGGTTCAGATTTCCGTAGATGTAGAAAGTTGGTGTGTGCAAGTGAAAGAACCTGCCCGGCAAAAGCGACGCACACCCTCAGCACGTCTCAACAGAGATCCCCAACCAAAACTTCCCTGACGTCCGCGTGTACCGTCGGCCAGGTGCTCGATGCTGAATCGGGATCGAGCAATCCCCATCGCTTGCAATCATCACAGAAATCGTGCAGCCTAAAAACATGGGTGGTAAAATGTGTAAGGATAAGGTGTGGAGTAATTACATGTCGATCGGAACGTCATTTTAGATTATGAAATATTGACCAAAAATATTCCCAGTACCAAAGCTCCAGGATATGCTCAAATCAGTCAAGTACAGCCAGCATAAACATAACCTGTACGTAGAATTTTTTGTATGAGAGGAAATCAGGATAACGTAATTGCTTGGAAGAACAATGAATCATACATGAACTGGAAAGAGGAAACCTACCCGAGAAACATGCTGGAAGATGTGGTACCGAGAGTGGAAAGGGTTAGCGAAGACTGGCAGGGATGGAAGCATATATAGATCACCCACCATGAATATTGGCTGAGAAACTGAAGTATGATTGCATCTATCAAGTCTCAATGGAGCAGTTTTGATTAGCTGAAGCGTTGGCCTTCATCCCCGCGTCCCCTCGCTTTCTCAATCAGAGCCTGATCGACGGCATCGGCTGGATCCCCTCTCGCGTGACGACTCGATCCCCTCGCAGACGATCGCCCGCATCGGCTGGACCGATCGACCACATCGCCTGCATCACACGCGCCTCGATCGACCCCCTCTGTCAGCGATGACCTATCTGGCCGACAAACCCGCTCTTCCTCTGTTGAGCGCTCTTTTTTTCTGAAGACGGGGACGGAAGGACAATGACAGATCACTCTGGACCATGGGCGGTAGCTAATTGGGCTGTAGAAATGACCCAGTTAACCAGAGGGCTCCGTTTTTTCTCCTGGAGCAGCAGCCCATTAGGACAGCTGGGCCAGGAATTCTTCACAGCGCTGGAGATTGATAGACACAGCACATCCAACGTCCAGAAACGCCCTAATCTCTAAAACGGACGGCCAAAAATGGAGGGCGCGTGAGAGGGCTGGGTTTAGGCTCAGTTATACTGTCCTAAATATGATTGCTAGTTAATGGACAAATCCAACCTGGCTGGCCCGACTTGAGTCAATAATCAGGGCTCCATTGTCGCAAAAAAAAAAAAATCATGGCTCCATTGAGCTGCACCAACTGGGCGCGTACGTCCGACCGAGATATGCTCATGGCACCATCATTCCCCGACACCCACCACGTACAAAACGTTTGTTTAACACGACGACATTCATGACGTGATGCCCACGCGCATGCGGCCAACACGCACGTACGCATAAGAAGAAGCTCATCCATCGTCTGGCATTAAAATTCCCCGGTCTCTGTCGCGCGTTTCTTCTAAATTCACTCGGTGACGACGACCCTACTAATCTACTTCCGCGCATGTTTCACGATAGCTGTTGATTAGCTTGGTTTTAACTCATGATTACGCACACAACCACCCACCCACTTGCATGCATACTCTATATAGCACCCAACTAACCCAGCAGCACAGTCCATGATGCCCTATTGACCTAGTTAACTCTCCATCAAGTTAGAAGCCATTGGAGGCAACCAGCTCACATGCATGCTACATACAGCTCGGATCGGATCAATTCGGATCGTGCAAGAAGCTAGCTAGCACCAAGTAGCTACTAACGACTAAGCTCAGCTAAGCTAAGCTAGGGGAGGAGAGAAGAGCAGAGCAGAGATCTAGATCGGCGAGCGCTAGCTAGCTCGATGGCGTTGGCGCAGCTGCAGGCGCAGGCGCGGTTCGTGGGGGTGGCTGCCACGAACGCCGGCGTGGAGCTGGAGCTGGACGACCACCAGTCGCGGTGGGTGAGCCAGGTGCGGCGGCGGATGGAGGCCGGGGCGGAGGAGCTGGGCGCCGTGGCCAAGGTCTTCGACGTGCCGCGGCTGCTGCGGGCGACCAAGCCCGAGGCGTACTCGCCGCAGCACTTCGCCCTGGGGCCCTACCACTACCAGCGGACTGAGCTCAGGGACATGGAGCGCTACAAGCTCGCCGCAGCCAAGCGCGCCGGGAAGCTCTTCACCGGCGACCGCAGGTTCGACGACCTCGTGCAAAAGTTTGTCAAGATGCAGGAGATGATCCGGACCCCCTACAACAGGTACCGTACGTATACTTTTTTTTTCCTTTTTCTTTTTATTAAACTGTACTAACGAGCTACTCGTCTCATTAAGGGTTGGCTCATTAAACTTGTGCTCGTTAAGACTCGACTCGTTAAGCTCGTTAAAATTAACAAGCAAAAAAATCTCTGATTGCTCTGTCCGTTCTAACCTCATTAAGCTCGCGAGCGCTCGTAAGTACTTGTTAACAAGAATTGGGATTGTCTCCCATGGGCTAGGTCGGATTGAGTAGATGGAATAGATATGTTGAGGTGCCAAAAAATGTTGCCACTTATAATAAAAAAAATGTGGTCTGTTGTATATCAGTGAGCTTAACGAGCTGTTCATAAAACTAGCTAGTCTCATTAAGCTTGTTAAGTTTAATGAGCTGAAACATGTGCTTTTTTTCTCATAAAAAAGTGAGCAGCAAGCTTAATGAACCAAGCTACCGAGCGTTCATTAAGCTCGTGAGCTACAAGCTTTTGGTCCGGCCCTAATTATACACATCCATCTGCCTCATCTCTCTTAGGGGTTATCTTTTATAATCAAGCACTCGCCAAATTAATTCTCTGCGTTATTATTCTGTGTTATTTAAGAACCATGCATGAGTTTTAAACTTCAGACATGAGTGCTATCTTCTCTTGTGCTGCCTGAAATTGAAATGCCAAGTGAGGGTCTACTTTTGCTTTGAATGTTTCTTAAAGGCATGCTGCTGAGAACTTGACAACGCAATGATAAGCACAGTAATTTGACATTTCCGGCAGGCGATCACAAAATCGGTGTCATGTAGCTTTCACGAAACACTTATCCTCAATGATATTCTGTAATCTAGCGTTGTACTATTTGATAGGCAAATATAAAATAGGAACCTTTTTTTATATAGAGGATTGCAACTTGCACTCCCAAACAATAAAATAATAATAATAAATACCATTCAAACTGACGACATGGACGTATACACAGACAGAACATAATACTTTCAATGTTTAACTAGCATTATCCAGTTACTTCTGCAAGCTAGCCACCCAAAAACAAAATGGCAGTGGCACTTTTTTTTTGGAAAGTAGGTTAAACCTCCTGCCTGCATCATTACGATGCATACATTCATTTTATTAATAATTAATCAGAGTATTGAACAATTGCAACTATGATTGAATACTACAACATAAATGAAACAAACATCTACTACACTACTTTTTGCGCAACAACGTCTTCAAGAGGAAGTAATTAAGCGCCCTCGTGCCACCCTTGCCATATCCGGCCAAAAACGTCCAAGACAAGGATTTTTATCCTATTTGGCGAGACCAATCACTGAATGCCAACACACATGCAAGGAGACAACACTTTCAACAAGGTAATGACATAAGTTCATCGCTGCTGAGCCCAACCAATCAAGGCCAAAACAAGAGTTTTCACACCAGACATGAAACAATGTTCTAGCCATTATGTTGAAGACGGATCGTCCAATAATCATGCTAGCTTGTACTTTGCGCTAGACCGGGATGTCACTAGCCGGTCGATGGTAGATGTTCCCATCATTGACCACTGCCCCGACCGTAGGTGGTCGCTCCTGACTCAGTGTGAATGTTGTCACAGCCACTCCACACCTACATCGTTTACCAAATCTATGACTATCATCATCTCATTAGGATTCTAGATGTTTATATTTGTTTCAGTTTCTTCAATCTAATGCACTATGTTTAGTCAATCAATAAAATCAAACTGAGGCAGCCGTATATAGTTGCAACATCTATCAAATTTTTGAATCATGATCTCATTAGGATTCTTGATTTTTGTGTTTATTTCAGTTTCTTCAATCTGATGCACCATGCTTGTCAATAACTCGGATAGCCTATTAATTTTTTTGACTTGTTCCATGAACCTAATAACGTAAACCACATTGCAGTTTTTTTAGCATGGTCGTAATTTTTTCTCTGAGCTTTGTTCTGTTTTCATTGCAATTTTTTTTGTTTCATATTGATTTTCCGGGAGTCTTTTGAACCTATAAGAGAGGTAAGATGTCATTGCAAGCTTTATACATAAGCAACAAATTATATGCAAGATAAACGCAAGAAATTATTTGTGTGCTAGCAAGGTAAATACAACAACTAAAACGACGAGCAACTGATTTAGTTAAATTCATAATTAGAAATAGAACCAAGTAAAGTGGTTAGTTAAATTCATGAAGAAAACATTCCCAATGCTCTGGTTGAAAAAAAAATGTCGTTCCAAAAGGACTAATTTTAAAAGCAATTTGGAATGTTGATTTTGTTATTTTTACCTAGACCTCCATGAACGTGATTTGGAATCACAAAAAAAATTGCAATGAGGAAGGAAACTAAGCAATGTTTGCCTTCAAAAGAAAATTGAAAATCTTTTGAATTTTTTTATTTGTTTCGATTTTACTATTTATGAAGGAGCATTTGAGTTGGGATTTTTTTTTGGCGAGAGTACTTCAAAGGTGCATCTTATTTTCATAGAAGGCGGCAAAAGTCTTGAACTCGGGATTCCTTCCTTGCGTCCGTCTCTTTCCAGCCACTGCATGACCAAAGAAGCGTGCATTCATTGGATGCATATTCCATATTGCATGGGTGAATGTGGGCATGGATTTTTTCTAACGCATTGCGTGCCCAACGCATATCTCTTCCACATATCTAGCATGCACGTCAAATCAACATGCAGGCAGGTCCCACAAAGATTCCCTGTATTCTAGTGTATATGAGTTTTTCTTATGACATTCTCTCTCCCCCGTATTGCATATACATCTAGCGTCAAATCAACACCAGACTGGCACAAGGAATCTCTCTGTTTCCACTGTACAATTTCAATTTTAAACTACAGCTACGCGAGAGACAGATGGGCTTCGATGGCTAATGGACCATTAAATTACATGCTTAATGAATGATTAATCGTGTGTCTAACTATCTGTGATTAATAGTTTATTGTCAGAAACTTATTGTCAGAAAAAAAACCAATGAAATTAGTTACTGGATAATAACAAGGGAATTTTTAGATGGGTGTCGAGAACTCTATTTGAAATCCCACAGAACTTAATAAAATACAAAGTAATTATTAGCCATGGCAAAGTTTTCTCTAAAGTTCTTTTGATTTTTATGGCAAAGTTCGGATACCGTGTTAACAAAGTCACCTCATGTTCAATAAAAATCTTCAACTGAGCAACAAAGAACTTTATGTTGACCGTCCAAGAACTTGACTTAGACAATTAAAGAACTTTCTAAAATTAATGAGATAAGTTCTTCATATCTTAGAAAGTCCTTCGAGTTTCTTTCATAAAGTTCAGTACAAATATGCTATTTGATTCAATTTTTATTAAGTCCTTCGGATTTTTTGATAAAGTTTTTCTGAAAATATTCATGTATTGTTAGTATGATTCTTGAGAAATATTTGCAAACTAAATTATTATGTTTCATGTACAAAACTAAGGCAATAATAATTACAGTGACCAAACAGTTCAGAGATAGCATTAGAAAAAGGTCCTCGTTTCTTCCACTAGTTCAGGTAACGATTACAAGATACACATTCAGATCAATAAAAAATTTCCTGAGTATGGAGAGGGACAAAACAAGTGCAGTCTTCTATCCCAAAACTGCAGGAGAGGAAACAGAATAAGATCAATCAATATTCCTAAACTTGCTGGATGAAAAATACATCGGATAGAAGCCACTATCGCACGCGAACCCAGATGCATCTGAAAAGATTGAGAAAAGAATAAAAATCTTGTTTAAGAAAAAATAAGGAGAGGAATCACTGCTACCTAAACTTTTCAAGGAAGACGACGGGGAAGATGAGGAGGAGCTCTAGACTCCTCACTGTGCCTTGCCGCCGAGCCGCTGGACTCTAGATCTGACCACAACCAAGCTGCTCACGGTGGTGATGATGCTGCTCGTGGTTCGTTGATGCCCAACATCCTCTCACCACCCCCCACCATGGCGATGAGGCAACCACGCTGCTCCATCTTACCTCGATGGCGGATCTGGCGAAAGAGGCAGCAGGGCATGGGCGGAGGACAATCGACTATCCGTGAGAAGCACGTCTCAGGAGAGGGAAGGGGGCCATGGAGGAGGAGTAACCCGGCGATGCACGGCCATGGCGAGGGAGGAGGGAGCCGGCGGCGAGCCGGATTCGACAGACACAGGATGGGGAACGAGAGAGAGAAGGAATGAGGTGTGGGGAACGGCCGAACGAGAGAGATACGATGTGACATGTATTCCTGCCGCCGTGCCGCGTATAGCGCTGAGAAAATAAGGATATGGGTTGTTGGGTGGAACCAGGTGGGGCATGCTCGTGCGGATCCACATGATGCAGCGACGAAGACGATTCGAGTTGCGCGCGCAACCAGTTAGGCATAGACATATTCGGGTGAATGCTTCCCTGCATGCATGCGTGAAACAGATGCATGCATGCGTGCATTCTTTATATGTTTAGCATTATTGATGTTTTATTAAAGCAAAAGCGCGTTCAATATAAGATGTCATGAAAGTTAATACTATCACTGATCATGTATACGTACAAATACAATGAATGTAGGTTCCTTGAGTTGAATGGGCAGACGCTGGCATGGATGATGGCCATCGACACGTGCTTCCTCCTCGACTTCCTCGAGAGCTACCACGTCGACGGGGCCACCGACATGGTGTCCTCCGCCACCAACTGGATCAACGCCATGGTGCGCGACGCCATGATGCTCGAGAACCAGATCCCGCTCTTCCTCTTCGCGGGCGCGCTCCAGCTCTGCCACGCCTCCGAGGAGGCCGCCGCCGACGCCATGCACGCCGTCCTGGACCGCTTCATCAGGGAGGTGTGCCCCATCAAGACCACCGCGCTTGCCATCGCCGGCGACATCGCCAAGCACGCGCACCTGCTGGAGCTCCTCTACCACTTTCTCGTGCCCGCCTCGGCCGTCTTCGCGGAGGACGCCGCGGAGCTCCCGCCGCTGGTCCCAGAGGAGGTTCTCTCCCTCGACGCGCTCGAGCAGCAGATTCCGGACTACGACAAGGTGAAGCAGGCGTGCATGCAGGTGTCCAGCTTCGACGTGGTGCCTGTGCGGTTCATCAAGAAGAACCTCATCTCCAAGCCGATGAGCGCGGCTTCGAGCCTCCCGGGGATGATCATGCGCAAGGTGCCGCTGCTGTCGGCGATGGCGCCGCTGCTCGGGAAGTTCATGGCTTCGACGGACGTCGAGGCGCGGCTCAAGGGCGTGAACTTGTCCACCATAATCAACTCGCCGCTGGCGCAGGAGATCATGATCCCGTCGGTGGCGCAGCTGGCCGCGTGCGGCGTGCGGTTCATGCCGGCTCCAGAGGGCATGGCAGGGATCGGCTTCGACGCGGCCACGGCGACGCTGACCCTGCCGGTCCTCCACCTCGACAGCAACACGGAGGTGATCCTCCGCAACCTGGTGGCATACGAGACGGCCGCCGTGCGCGGGCCGCTCGTGCTGGCGCGGTACACGGAGCTGATGAACGGCATCATCGACACCCCCAAGGACGTGAAGATCTTGAGAGAGTGTGGGATCATCTTCAACACCATGAAGAGCGACAAGGAGGCCGCGGACATGTGGAACGGGATGTGCCGGGCAGTGCGGCCGAGCAAGGTGCCGCTGCTGGACGGCGTGATCAGGGACGTCAACGCGCACCGGAACCGGAGGGCGGCCGTGAAAGCGAGAAGGTTTCTCAAGCGCTACGTGTTCAGGTCGTGGAGGCTGCTCACGCTGCTCGCCGCCGTCGTGCTGCTGCTCATGACGGCGCTGCAGACATTCTGCACCGTCTACGACTGCAAGCGCTGGTTCGGCGGCATACTGGAACTGCCGCAGATAACGCCCGGAGGAGGGCAGTAGCATGCATGTGTGTACAATACATTGCAGTAGGTTGCACATGTGACTATATATATTCAGTAAATCAGTGGTTCTATATCATCAGTACTGAGATAGTGAAAACGAATACTTTCTGCTACGCACTGTAGTTAAGATAATTTGAATGGCCGAAAATTGTTTTCCTTGTGAAAGGCGTCACTAATAAGGAAATGCTTATAGATAGAAATTTAATAGTAGCGCTGGTTATAGGCACAACGCTACTGATACTTAGTAGCAGCGCTGTTTGACACCGAACGCTACAAGTACAACAATAGCAGTAGCGATGGGACCTTTTGCAGCGCTACTGCTAAGTAGTCCCATGGCCACCCGCAGGGACTACACATAGTAGTAGCGGTCAGCTGGAACCAGCGCTACTACTAGAGACATAGCAGTAGCACTGGGCCACCAGCCAACCTCTACCGCTAAGTCTACACGGTGGGCTGAACTTAGCAGTAGCGCTTGTGACGAACCAACGCTACTGCTAATGCTACCTTATCCTCTTCCCCCGCCGGCCCGATCACTCTCACTCTCACACTCTCATCGTCCAACCCCCGTTGTCGCTGCCCGCTGTCGTCGTCGCGTCGCCGCCGCCGCCCACTATTGTCGTCGCCGCCTCTTCCTTTCTCATCGGTAAGCCGCCTCCCTCCTTCCCTCCTCCTGCTCTCTCCTTTCTCCTCCTCTCCTCCCTCCTTCCCTCTTGCTCTCTCCTTTCTTCTCCCTTCTCTCCCTCCTCGGTCGGCCGCCCTCCTCCTCTCTTTCCTTCCTTCCTCCCCCTCCTCCTCCTCTCTCTCCTCCCTTCCTCCCCCTCCTCCTCCTCTCTCTCCTCCCTCCCTCCCTCCTCCCTCCTACCTCCCTCCTCCCTCTGTTCTTGTAGATTGTAGGTTCTTTTTTAATGTTTTTCAAATGGAATAGAATGTAGATAGATGGATGGACGGACAGATGGATGGATGTTAGGGCTAGAACTAGGGTATTTTTAGTAAATGTATAGGTCTTTTCAATTTTTAGGGTTAGAACAAGGTATTTTTAGTAAATGTTAGGGCTAGAACTAGGATGTTTTTAGTAAGTGTTTAATAGAAATAGTTTATTTAGGAAGTGGTTAATAGAACTAGTTTATTTATAGTAAGTAGTTAATAGAACTAGTTTATTTATAATAAGTGGTTAATAGAACTAATTTATTTATAGTAAGTGCTTAATAGACTAGTGAATAGGTTTTTTGAATATACAAAAGTTTTATTAATAGAAAATTTTAGTAATATAACTTTTTAGGTATAGAAAATTTTCAATTATAGAAATCTATTGAAATGCTATATGAGAAATTTTTAGGTATCAAATTTAATAAGAAAAATTTTTAGTAAGAAAATTTAGGTATAGAAATTTTTTGTAATTTTGTTTTTCAATATAGAAATGTATTGGAAAATTTAATTATTTTTATGTCATAATCACTTTGTCATCAAAGAATGCTATATGA
The DNA here is from genome assembly GCF_018294505.1 of Triticum aestivum. NCBI lineage: Eukaryota > Viridiplantae > Streptophyta > Magnoliopsida > Poales > Poaceae > Triticum > Triticum aestivum. The sequence continues at coordinate 165,006,228 of NC_057809.1, read as the reverse complement.
GATTTGATGATCTAAAATTTTACTCGGTGGAATATGTAGGCTTTGTGGAGTCGTGTCTCCTTGGAGTGAACGTCATCTGAGCTACCTCTACTTCCTCTACACCCGAGTTGGTGAGCTAAAAGTCCACCTCCTCCTTCTGTACTCCTCAGTGTTGAATAGAGTACAACTAGGGTATTTAGTTATGCTTCTTAACCAAATGAAATGTTCAGGTTATAAGATATATTGAAATGTTTTTGTCAATATTGAACCATTGAAATGCCACGTTGTATGTGTATGGACATCTTTGTATCGCAGGGAGAATCCGAGTGGCCTATGTTTTGCCGGAGTGTTGATTCATTTCCGTTCTGGCAAATTTCAGGCGCTCCATATGTCCTATTTTAGCAAAGGTCATGCCGGATTTTTCGATGAATTTAAGCATGACTTGTGCTAGAATATGTAGGAAATATCAAGTGCTCCGGATTTTCTAGAAAGAGAATTAAACGACATTTCGAGTTGACTTTAAGTCTGTCGGGGCTCCATACATGACAGTCAAAAAATCAGCGAGGGAGAGTCTCCACCATATAAGAGAGAAGAAGAATGCTAACTGTTGTCGTGGGGGTCTCTTCTCCTTCTTCTCTTTGTGCTAGACCTTTGTTATGCACTAGGGAAAGAAGGAGTAGTGACCATCATCGACGGTCGAAAAATTGGTGAGGGAGTGTCCATCATATATGAGAGAAGAAGAAAGCCGATTGTTGTCATAGGGGTCGCTTCTCCTTCTTTTCCTTGTGCTAGATATTTGTAATACACTAGGGAAAGGAGGAGTAGCGACCATCACCGACGATCGCAATATCAGAGAGGGAGTGCCCACCATATACATGAGATGAGAGCTTAGGAAGAAAGACTCGACAAACCTAATGTCAACCCGTTGCATATTGAGTAATAGTGATCTATGTGTTGAGTTTCCTGATAGTTGCCTTCGATCGATTTTCAATTAATGTTTCAACTATGAACATAGGAAATGTCTGACAACGAAAGGGAATTCATTATGTGCGAATACTGCAAAGACGAGCGTGACCTGTGCGACAGGCCTCACCTAGTTGGTGAGCATCATGTTAGATGAGAACTTCGAAGTGGATACAGTAAGTCACAATGACAAGTCTTTTTCGTAATTAAGCATGACTTCTATTACTTTTGCTTCAACTTATAATTTTAATTTTTTACTATTCTACTAGTGTATCCCGTGCCATGCAAGAATTTATGTCTTGGATAAGATCGGTTTCAGTACTATGGAAAGTATGGAGGTAAAGAGAGTTCACTTGAGGACCGAGTATGGTTATACTTTTGCCGTAAAATTATACAATGCAGACACCTACTCCTATTTTGAATGCAAAAATTGGAGATCACTATGCAAGGCTTATGCATTTGAGCCTAATATGCTTATCACTTTTGATATTTGTTCGGAAGATGAAATTGAAGGTAATATCGACATCTGGGTCGATGTGCAGACGCCTCCAGTTCTATCATTATGTGAGTTTTTCAACCATATTTGTTAAGTAATTTATATTGTCAATTTAAAAATAATTGACAACTAATTTCTATTGACAGCTTATTTCCATTTAAGCAAACATGTCCGGCGCTTGGTAGACAGCACCTACTACTCTTCCGGGGTTGAACTAAACTGCAAGGAGATAAGTCATTATGTTCCATGGCTTGAGGATCTTGATACTGTCAAGACAGGTTATTTTCCTGGACTTCGAAATATTAGTACTCAAAACGTGTGACCACTACGGTCACATTATTTAGGAAAGATGGTAAGATTTTTACTATTTGTCCTCAGTGCATCTTTTGCATACATTTTTTAAGCTAAACTTCATTGCTAAGTATGCTATTATGATGTTCTTCAACAGGGACTCCTGATGAATGTTGTGCCTCGTTGGATAGAGCCTAAAGGTCGCGTGACAATGGTTAGCTTACGGCCAAGACATCCTACATTACACAGCGTGAATTCATGATTTCTCAAAGCGAGCAAGTCTTAATAGTCAAAGATTGGAACAAAATTGCGAAGAATCATAGCAGAGAAGTACTAGGGGCAACAACCAAAAGTGCAACCCACAATTAGGAGACAGGTTCATCTGCATTCTTTAATATGATGAAGCAGGAGTGCTACACATGTTTTATGCTATTTAACCTGAGAGAGAGTGGCAAGAGTGATTAGCTAGCTAAAATGAGTTTGAAGATGATGATGTGTGCTACACTAGGACTATGATGATTAAATAGCTAGTATTGACGATAATGACTATGATGATTATTATTAACTAGTGTTGGTGGTGATTAGATAGTACACTATGACTATGATGATTAAATAGTGTTGGTGGTAATGACTGATGATTATTAGCTAGTGTTGTTGGTGATGATATAATGCAAGAGTTTTTATATTAATATGACGATGATGTTGATCATGATAGAATGTGGATTAGGTCCAAGTATTTCACCTATTGTTGTATATATTGTATATAAAACCAATACAAATACAGTGAAAATAAGCTGCATTTTTAAAAATACAGGAAAAATAAGCAGTAGCGCTTTTTCAAAAGAAACGCTACTGCTAGTTACTATTATCAGTAGCACTTTTCCCTACCAAGCGCTATTGCTAATTTGGTATAGCAGTAGCGCTGCAAAACCAGCGCTACTGCTACCAGTTAGCTGTAGCGCCTTACTGATAGCACTTGTACAAGTGCTACTAGTAGCTATAAAACCAGCGCTACTACTAGAGTTTTCCTTAGTAGTGTGCACTTGCGTTTATATCTAGTTGTCTAGTGTCACCAATCCAGAAACGTGGCAATTTCATCACATCTCTTTTTGTGCCAACTAGAATGATTAATCTCTTCTTATTATTAGATTTCGTAAGAAAAATCTTTATTAAACCAAACATAAAAACTTATTTCTAGTTTGCTTCCTGGCAGCTATTATAGTTGTTGTATGGCAACTTCCAGGGGAAAAACTCTAGAATGAGTTTGCACACACTCATTTACCACAATGTAGATGGCATTTTTTTAAAAAATTCTCCATGTCTACATCACACACACTTCTTTTAGAACTTGCCATCATGACGAAAACAAACAAATATCTTAAATTGTCATGTGAAACATCATAAACATTTTTTGTTGTATGGATTTTCCCATTTTTAAAGGTGACCCAGGAAAATGGAGTCCCGCGGGGCGACTCCGCCGCCCACTACCCCTGACAGCAAACCCATTCGCCGGTGGGTCGGTGGGAGGTTTTGGGCGCTCACGGGAGATTCGGATTGTGAAGATGAAGATGAAGACGCCGACCCTCGAGGTTCACCGGAGGCGCCGTTGCCGACACCGTTGGACACCTTGTGCGAGGTGCTCTGGGTGGGGTACTCGGAGGAGGTCCTTGCGGGCCTTGTCGACACGGCCGTACCAGACGGAGATCCGGCAAGGGAAGGGTTATGTGCGGCGGAGACCGTATGAAAGGACATTTCCCTACTTTATGTTTTGGATGATGATGACAACCCTTTGTGGTCTAAACGTGTGCTATATGTTTCAGGTTCTCGATGCTTAGGCTTACATCGGATTGCTATTACCTCTCGAAGGAAAAGATCAAAGACGTGTCCTCTATGGTTTTATTTTCTTTGGTCGTAGAGTACCCGTACTATCAAGAGGGAATCCTCATTAGGAAGCTCTGGGGGAATCAGTTCACGTACACTTTTCTCACCCTCTCTTTGCCTTCCTCCGGTGTGTGTGAGTGAGAGAGTTTTCCTTGCCTCTTCCCCTCTTTTCTTTTCTGCTCACTGTTTCTGCCCAGCGGTTGTACCGCTCTCTGGAGCGGTTGTACCGCTGGGTCTTGTCGCTCACCAGCTGTGCTCGAGCGGTTGTACCGCTGCCTCCGGGCGGTGGTACCGCCACCATGCTCTGCAACAGCTGGGGCGGTGGTTCCGTCCATGCACCGCTCAAGTACCGCTCTCGCTTCTGGTTTGATGCGGTTCTTGGGTGATAGTGGCCCGGTTGGTCCGGTCGTTCCACGATGACCGGTACCACCGGTGGTCCGAGCGGTTCTTCCTCTCAGGACTTAGCCACCCAAGAGCTCAAGGCCATACGGTTGTTCCGGCCAGGCACCACTCAAGTACCGGTCAAGCTCCTATTTTGATGCGGTGATTGTGCGGTGGCCAGGTGGTTAGTCCGGTTATTTTTCTGAGCCGGTACTACCGCCCCCTTGGTCCGGTTGTACCGCTTGGTAGGGTTCTGCAGATACACCATGAGTCCCGGTTGTACCGGGACGAGGACCGGTTGTACCGCTACAGTGCTAAATTCGCAGTAACGGTTGGAAATTGAGGGTGACTATATAAGGGAGCTTCTCCCACCTTCCTCTCCTACCTTTGACCTCTCTCACTCCACCATTGATGCCCTTCAAGCTCTCTTGCCTGATCTCTCTCTCTAGCCACTCAAACTTGTTGATTTGCTAGGGATTGAAGGAGGAGACCTAGATCTACACTTCCACCAAAGGATATTTGGTTCCCCCATACTTTCTTGTGTGGATTTTGTTACTCTTGGGTGTTTGAGCACCCTAGACGGTTGAGGTCACCTCGGAGCCATATTCCATTGTGGTGAAGCTTCGTGGTTTTGTTGGGAGCCTCCAATTAAGTTGTGGAGAGAGCCCCAACCTTGTTTGTAAAGGTTCGGTAGCCGCCTTCAAGGGCACCAATAGTGGAATCACGGCATCTCGCATTGTGTGAGGGCGTGAGGAGAATACGGTGGCCCTAGTGGCTTCTTGGGGAGCATTGTGCCTCCACATCGCTCCAACAGAGACGTACTTCCTCTCAAAGGGAAGGAACTTCGGTAACACATCCTCTTCTCCACCGTCTCCACTCTTGGTTATCTCGTGCCTTTATTTAAGCAAGCTTACTTGTTTCATATCTCTTGCTTGCTTGTGTACCTATCCTCGTTGCATCATATAGGTTGCTCACCTAGTTGCATTTCTAGACAACCTATTTTGATGCAAAGTTTAAATTGTTAAAGAAAAGCAAAAAAATTGTTAGTTGCCTATTCACCCCCCCTCTAGTCAACCATATCGATCCTTTCAATTGGTATCAGAGCCTCGTCTCTTTATTAAGGACTTTACCGTCCAAAGAGTATGGTTGATACCGTAGACGGTGTGGAGGAACACTCCGGTGTGAATCCGATCTCGTCTACGGGAGATGGGGGAACTTCGGTCTCTCGTGAGGAGTTCAATATGGCCTTGGAGACATTGAAAACCTCCATGACGACCGAAGTCGAAAGCATGTTTACTAAATTTCTTGAGGGGCTTAAACTATCCACCGCACCGTTGAAAGTGGGTGATCCCGCCAACAAGGTGACGGATGCTATCCCCGACAAGGGGGAAGCTAGTAGTGAAAAGGCTCCTTCTTCTAGTGGCAAGAATGGCACTGACATCTTTGCCCATGTGGAACCACCACTTGTTTATGGTGGATCGGTTCCTTCCACTCATTTGAATCATGCCGGTCCTCCCCCTAAGATTGTGAAAAATGAGGATTTTGATTCTTGGGTTTATCGCTTTAAACGTCATTTAAATCATGTGAACACTAACCTTTGGAGAATCATTAAAGAAGGTTTCTATCCACATGATCCAAGCAACTTCACTCCTCGAGAAGCCGCGGACAATCAACTCAATGAGAATGCTCTCTTCATCATTCAAGATGATATTCCACCCGAAGACCTACCTCATCTTTGTCCTTTCGCCTTGGCCAAAGATGCATGGCATTATGTCATGTCTCTCTACCGGGGAAGCGCAAGCATTCAACGCTCTAACTATGAAGTGGTACAAGATGAGGCCGATGAGTTTGCAATGAAGGAAGATGAAGAACCTCGTGAGCTCTATCGGAGAGTAACCAAACTCGCGGTCTCACTACGAGATCACGGGAGCAAGGACACGGATGACAATTGGATCAAGCGCAAATTCCTCAAGGCAATGATGCCCTATCACAAGGCCATATCCTCCGTCATTCGTCAAAGACCGGACTTCCACACTTTGACCTCAAGCGAAGTGTTGGATGAGTTTGTGGCCATGAAAATTTTGGACAAGACCGCCGACAATGCGGTGCTCCGTTCTCAACGGGCAAAGAAGCCTAACCTTGCATTGAAGGCCAAGCTCATAGTGGAAGACGGAGAAGAGGAAGAAGAGGAGAGCAACCCCGAAGATACGAAGTATGCATATCATGAACACATGGCACTTGCTTCAAGGCAATTTTGGAGCAAGAAAAACTCAAGGTCAAACTTTAGCAAAAACAACTCGAGTGGTACAAGGGGCAAGAAATGTGTAAGGACTTGCTACAATTGCGGCAACGTGAGTCATTTTGTTGCGGAATGCCCGTATGAGAAGAGGGAAGACAATGGTGGCAAACTCATCCGAAAGGACAAGGCCAAGTCGTTCCTCAACAAGAACAACTTCACCAAGAAGACTCATCCCAAGGCCTTGGTTGTGCAAGAAGAGTACAATGAGGATGATGACGATGATGAAGATGATGAGTCGGTTGCCATGGCCTCCGTTGCCATTGCAACAACGTCACGGGTGTCTCTCTTCGACTCACCCAACGAGAGCATCACCGCCAAGTGCCTCATGGCTAAAGCCACCAACAAGGTAACCTCCAACATCAAAACTACCATCATTAATCATCCTTCCCAAATGGATAGCATTAATGAATTTGAGGGAGCTAATGTGGAGGCTAACGAGTTTGAGGCCTTTATGGGCAAACTCAAGGATATATCCAAGAAGCACTTTATTGCTCTCTTGGAACAACTTGGTGAGGCCAATGACATGATCGAGGCTCACGAAGACACCATCTCTAAGATGGAAGGACATAGTCGTGACTATGTCGATGAGATTTTGGATCTTTCCAATGCTCTTGAGGAAGAGCGTGGTCTTCGTTTGGCTCTTGAGGAGTCACACAACGTAGATCATGCTAAGTTAGAGAAAGATTATGATCATGCCCTCTTTGTTTCTCGTGTGCTAAATTCCGAGAAGGCCAAACTCGGGGTTGATCTTGCTAGACTCAAAGAGGAGTTTGATATACTTGACAAGGCCCACAAGGCCTTGAAGGGTATTCACGCTAGTCTCAAGGAGTCTCATGATCAACTCCAAGTGAAGCTAACTAAGGAGAAAGCTACTTTTCCTCATATGGTTTTAATTGATAATGCAAATGCTACTAACTCGTGTTGTGAGCATATACATTTTGTTGAGGAAAATGCTAAGTTGAAGGAGCAACTTGAGAGAGGTCTTGCGACTTGCATACAAGGCAAGAAGAACCTCAACGATCTCTTGACCAACCAAAAGGGAGGTGTGGCCAAGGAAGGGGTTGGGTACGTCCCCGACTCCAAGAACAAGAAGAAGAATGACAAGACCAAACTGCCTCCTCCTCTCATGCAAACCTTTGTGAGGGAGGGAGAGAGTGCCCCCGAGGAGAAGAAGAAGAACAATGTCAAGAAGGGCAATGTCACCCCTCCAACAAAGCCGGTGATTTTAATCCTTCTTATGTGTTATGCCGTGCTAGTGATGGGCATGTTTATGCCAAATTTGTTGGTTCTCTTCATGAATACATTGAATGGTCTATTTGGGTTCCTAAGACCCTTGTTACTAACATCAAAGGACCCATTACAAAATGGGTACCTAAAACCAAGCATTGATCTCTTGTAGGTGTTTGCTTCCGGTGGTGGATCATGGTTGCTTGATAGCGGAGCTACAAATCATATGACCGGAAGCAAGGACTTGGTGGTGGACGTGCACAAGGTTCCATCTATGCCCACCAATGTCGAGTGGGGTGACGCCTCATCTTCTAAGGTATTGGGACTTGGCAAGGTGGTCATCTCTCATGATCTCACGATCGAGAAGGTCATGCTTGTTGAGTCCCTTGCATACAATTTACTTTCCGTTCGTCAACTTGCAATCATGGGCTTTGCCACTTTCTTTGATATCGATACCGTGGCCCTCTTGTGGAGCAAGACTCTTAAAGTAGCCTTTGTTGGGCATGTCGAGAACGGTCTATATGTGATTAACTTTTCGGAGCGACCCACTAAGACCGTGACATGCCTAATGGCTAAAGTTGATGTGGGATGGCTTTGGCATCGCCGTTTATCCCATGTCAATATGAGATCTTTACAAAGTCTCCTCAAGGGGGACCATGTCCGTGGACTAACGAATGTTGGTTTTGCTAAAGATCGTGCTTGCAGTGCCTGTATTGAAGGAAAGCTACATGAGAAGGCTCACCCTCCCACGACTATCATTTATTCAAAGAGGCCTTTGGAGCTCCTTCACATGGATCTCTTTGGGCCTCCATCCTTTGATAGTCTTGGAGGTAGGAAGTATTGCTTGGTTATTGTGGATGACTACTCAAGGTACACGTGGGTGTATTTCTTCAAGAGGAAGAGCGAGACCCAACAAACCATCATTGACTTTGCAAATGAAGCACAACGTCAACACAATGCAAAGATCTTGACAATAAGAAGTGACAACGACACCAAGTTCAAGAACTACACCTTGGATGAATTTCTTAGTGATGAGGGAATCAAGCATCAATATTCCGCACCATACACCCCTCAACAAAACGGTGTTGCGGAAAGGAAGAACCGGACATTGATGGATGCGGCAAGGACCATGATGGCGGAGTTCAAGTCTCCGTACAACTTTTGGGCCGAAGCCATCAACACCGTGTGTCATGCATCCAATCAGCTCTACCTCCGCAAGGGCTTGAACAAGACTCCATATGAGATACTCATCGGTAACAAGCCCAACCTCAAGTACTTCCGGGTGTTCGGGTGTAAGTGTTTCATTCTCAAGAAAGGTGTTCGGTTGTCTAAATTTGAGGCTAGAGCTCATGAGGGCATATTTGTTGGTTATGCTACAAACTCTCATGCTTACTGTGTCCTCAATAAATCCATGGGACTTATTGAGGAGACATGTAACATGGAGTTTGATGAGAATAACGGCTCCCAAGTGGAGCAAAGTGGCACTTGTGATGTAGGTGATGAAATTCCTCCTCAAGCCATAAGAAGAATGGGTGTTGGTTTTATCCTACCCATTGAGGAACCCCTTGTGGCCGAAGGAGAAGTACAATGCTCCACTCAAGTGGAGCCATCACCAACCCAAGGCCCACACGCTTCCGAAGAACAAAGTGAAGGCCCTCAACCTCATGAACAAGACCAAGGGCAAGATCATACTCAAGACGGTGTTGACACACCAAGTGATGCCCAAGGTCAAGTTCTTTCCCCCGAGCAAGTTCAAGATCAAGAACAAGTTCATGATGGCGCTCAAGATGATCAAGTAACCGCTCCTCAACTCACCACCGAGGAGGAATTGGAGCGTCGTGCCGCCAAGATTGCATCCAAGCTCTCCACCAAGGATCATCTCATGACGAATGTGCTTGGAAGCTTAAGAAAGGGGGTAAGCACTCCTAGACAATTAGCAAATTATTGTGAGCATCACGCGTTTGTCTCTTGTGTGGAACCCCACAAGGTCTATGAGGCGCTAGAAGATCTGGATTGGCTCAATGCCATGCACGAAGAACTCAACAACTTCGAGCGCAACAAAGTGTGGAGATTGGTGCCAAGGCCAACGGGGAACCACAATGTCATTGGAACCAAGTGGATATTCAAGAACAATCAAGATGCCCATGGGATTATCATTCGCAACAAGGCTCGTTTGGTAGCACAAGGCTACTCCCAAGTTGAAGGTATCGACTACGGTGAAACCTTTGCTCCCGTTGCTCGTCTTGAATCCATTCGCTTGTTAATTGCATATGCTTCTCATCATAATTTTAAGTTACAACAAATGGATGTGAAGAGTGATTTCCTTAATGGTCCCATTAATGAATTGGTTTACGTCAAGCAACCCCCCGGGTTCGAGGATCCCTACTTTCCCGATCATGTGTATCAACTCGATAAGGCGCTCTATGGCCTTAAACAAGCCCCACATGCGTGGTATGACCACCTTACCGAGTTGTTACAAGACCGTGGTTTTGAAGTTGGGCTAATGGACCCCACTCTTTTTACTAAGGTCAAAGGGGAGTTGTTTGTGTGCCAATTATATGTTGATGATATTATCTTTGGTTCTCCTAATAAAGCTTTCATTGAGGAATTTGCCGCTCTCATGACCTCAAAGTTCGAGATGTCCTCCATGGGAGAGTTGAAGTTCTTTCTAGGGTTCGAAGTGAAGCAAAGAAGAGAAGGAACTTTCATCAATCAATCCAATATACACTTAAGACATGCTCAAGAGATTCAAGCTAAGTGACGTCAAGCCGGCTTCCACTCCAATGCCCACCAAGTGCCAACTTGACTTAGATCCCAATGGTAAAGTGGTGGATCAAAAGGTATATCGTTCCATGATTGGATCCTTGCTTTACCTTTGTGCATCTACACCGGACATCATGTTGAGTGTGGGAATTTGTGCACGGTTTCAAGCCGCACCTAAGGAAAGTCACTATGTGGCGGTCAAACGAATCTTTCAATATTTGGCTCATACCCCAAATTTTGGCCTATGGTACCCCAGAGGATCAAACTTCAAGCTTGTAGGGTACTCGGATTCTGATTGGGCAGGAGACAAAGTGGATAGGATGTCCACTTCCGGAGGGTGCCAATTCCTTGGTTGCTCTTTGGTAAGTTGGTCTTCCAAAAAGCAAAGTTGTGTGTCTCTCTCGTCCACTGAGGCGGAGTATGTTGCTGCCGGTAGTTGTTGTGCTCAACTCCTATGGATGAGGCAAACTTTAAAGGATTACGGTGTCACTTGTGACAAAGTGCCTCTTTGGTGTGACAATGAAAGTGCCATCAAGATCTCTCTCAATCCGGTACAACATTTCAAGACGAAGCGTATTGAGATCCGGTATCACTTCATCCGGGATCACATTAGACGAGGAGAGTTCGAGCTCAACTATGTCAACACTCATGACAACCTTGCAGATATTTTCACGAAGCCCTTAGATGAAGCAAGATTTCGCGAGTTAAGGCATGATCTAAATATCATTGATTCGAGCAATGTGGCTTGAACCCTTGCACACCCTACCACGCTCAACTTGTTGTCTAGTTTAGGTGTAGGCATGGACATAGGGGGAGTGTTGTTCTCTCAATGAACTCTCCCTTCCCCCATTATGCATAAATTGATTGTGTCTTTCACATTAGCCATATTTGATGGTACTTGTGCTTCAAAGACGAGTTTTGGTCATGGACCCAAGGATAATTCTTCGCGGTGCCATACCAATTGACTCAAACATAGGTGGCCTCGGCCACCGTCCTCTCTTCGGGGAGTTGGAGTTAGCATTGCTGTTCTCATGTTGTTTTCTCTCTTTCTCTCTTTGCTCTTTGTGTTAGGTTCTCCTAGGGTGTTGTTTCTCTCCTGTCTTTGTGCCCCTTCTTCCTCCCTCCAGATTGCACTCATTTGATCTTGGTTTGGGCTTGGGTGGTCGGGCAGTACAACCGGTACCACGAGCGGTTCTACCTCTGGTACCAGGTTGTGCCGTCCCAAGGGTTTCCGTTCGGTACTTGGGCGGTTCCACCGCACAATCCCACAGTAACCCACATCCGGTACTACCAGTTGTTGCCGTGCGGTACTACCGCTACCTTCCAGGCACCGGAAGTACCGCCTCCATCCACCGGTCTGTACCAGACGAGCGGTACAACCGCTGCCCTAAGAGGTTCTACCGGGGCATGCGTACGGGCCTATATATATCTCGACGGGGCTGAAGGTTTGTCTTTTTCCCTTCGTCCTCATTCCTCTTTTTCTTGCCCTAGCCGCCGGCCATCTCTACCCCTGCCCCAGAGTGCATCTCGCGCTTCGGATCCTTGGCTCTCCGTGGATTCTCTTCGTGGAGGCCTTCCGATCTCTTCCCATGGATGGTGGTAATGCCTTGTGTTCTTGTTGGAAATATGCCCTAGAGGCAATAATAAAAGTGTTATTATTATATTTCTTTGTTCATGATAATAGTCTTTTATTCATGCTATAACTGTATTATCCGGAAATCGTAATACACGTGTGAATACATAGACCACAATATGTCCCTAGTGAGCCTCTAGTTGACTAGCTCGTTGTGATCAACAGATAGTCATGGTTTCTTGGCTATGGACATTGGATGTCGTTGATAACGGGATCACATCATTAGGAGAATGATGTGATGGACAAGACCCAATCCTAAGACTAGCACAAAGATCGTGTAGTTCGTATGCTAAAGCTTTTCTAATGTCAAGTATCTTTTCCTTAGACCATGAGATTGTGCAACTCCCGGATACCGTAGGAATGCTTTGGGTGTACCAAACGTCACAACGTAACTGGGTGGCTATAAAGGTGCATTACAGGTATCTCCGAAAGTGTCTGTTGGGTTGGCACGAATCGAGACTGGGATTTGTCACTCCGTGTAAACGGAGAGGTATCTCTGGGCCCACTCGGTAGGACATCATCATAATGTGCACAATGTGACCAAGGGGTTGATCACGGGATGATGTGTTACGGAACGAGTAAAGAGACTTGCCGGTAACGAGATTGAACAAGGTATCGGTATACCGACGATCGAATCTCGGGCAAGTACAATACCGCTAGACAAAGGGAATTGTATACGGGATCGATTGAGTCCTTGACATCGTGGTTCATCCGATGAGATCATCGTGGAACATGTGGGAGCCAACATGGGTATCCAGATCCCGCTGTTGGTTATTGACCGGAGAACGTCTCGGTCATGTCTACATGTCTCCCGAACCCGTAGGGTCTACACACTTAAGGTTCGATGACGCTAGGGTTATAAAGGAAGTTTGTATGTGGTTACCGAATGTTGTTCGGAGTCCCGGATGAGATCCCGGACGTCACGAGGAGTTCCGGAATGGTCCGGAGGTAAAGATTTATATATGGGAAGTCTTATTTTGGTCGCCGGAAAAGTTTCGCACTTTATCGGTATTGTACCGGGAGTGCCGAAAGGGGTCCGGGGGTCCACCGGGGGGGGGTCCACCTGCCCCGGGGGGCCACATGGGCTGTAGGGGGTGCGCCTTGGCCTATATGGGCCAAGGGCACCAGCCCCAAGAGGCCCATGCGCCAAGGAAACTTGGGGAGGGAAGAGTCCTCAAGGGGGAAGGCACCTCCGAGGTGCCTTGGGGAGGATGGACTCCTTCCCCCCTCTTGGCCGCACCCCTTCCTTGGAGGAAGGGGCAAGGCTGCGCCTCCCCCTCTCCCTTGCCCCTATATATAGTGGAGGGGTGGGAGGGCATCCATACCTGAAGCCCTGGCGCCTCCCTCCCTCCCGTGACACCTCCTCCTCTCCTGTAGGTGCTTGGCGAAGCCCTGCAGGGTTGCCACGCTCCTCCATCACCACCACGCCGTTGTACTGCTGTTGGATGGAGTCTTCCTCAACCTCTCCCTCTATCCTTGCTGGATCAAGGCGTGGGAGACGTCACCGGGCTGTACGTGTGTTGAACACGGAGGTGTCGTCCGTTCGGCACTAGGATCTCCGGTGATTTGAATCACGACGAGTACGACTCCTTCAACCCCGTTCTCTTGAACGCTTCCGCTTAGCGATCTACAAGGGTATGTATATGCACTCTCCTTCCCCTCGTTGCTGGTTTCTCCATAGATAGATCTTGGTGATTCGTAGGAAAATTTTGAATTTCTGCTACGTTCCCCAACAGTGGCATCATGAGCTAGGTCTATTGCGTAGATTCTTTGCACGAGTAGAACACAAAGTAGTTGTGGGCGTTGATTTTGTTCAATATGCTTACCATTACTAGTCCAATCTTGTTTCGACGGTATTGTGGGATGAAGCGGCCCGGACCGACCTTACACGTACGCTTACGTGAGACAGGTTCCACCGACTGACATGCACTTGGTGCATAAGGTGGCTAGCGGGTGCCAGTCTCTCCCACTTTAGTCGGAACGGATTCGATGAAAAGGGTCCTTATGAAGGGTAAATAGCAATTGGCATATGATGTTGTGGTTTTGCGTAGGTAAGAAACGTTCTTGCTAGAAACCCATAGCAGCCACGTAAAACATGCAAACAACAATTAGAGGACGTCTAACTTGTTTTTGCAGGGTATGCTATGTGATGTGATATGGCCAAGAAGAATGTGATGAATATATGTGATGTAAGAGATTGATCATGTTCTTGTAATAGGAATCACGACTTGCATGTCGATGAGTATGACAACCGGCAGGAGCCATAGGAGTTGTCTTTATTTATTGTATGACCTGCGTGTCATTGAACAACGCCATGTAATTACTTTACTTTATTGCTAACCGGTAGCCATAGTAGTATAAGTAATAGTTGGCGAGACAACTTCATGAAGACACGATGATGGAGATCATGATGATGGAGATCATGGTGTCATGCCGGTGACGATGATGATCATGGAGCCCCGAAGATGGAGATCAAAAGGAGCAAAATGATATTGGCCATATCATGTCACTATTTGATTGCATGTGATGTTTATCATGTTTATGCATCTTGTTTACTTAGAACGACGGTAGTAAATAAGATGATCCCTTACAACAATTTCAAGAAGTGTTCTCCCCTAACTGTGCACCGTTGCTACAGTTCGTCGCTTCTAAGCACCACGTGATGATCGGGTGTGATGGATTCTTACGTTCACATACAACGGGTGTAAGACAGATTTACACACGCGAAACACTTAGGGTTAACTTGACGAGCCTAGCATGTACAGACATGGCCTCGGAACACAGAGACCGAAAGGTCGAGCATGAGTCGTATGGAGGATACGATCAACATGAAGATGTTCACCGATGATGACTAGTCCGTCTCACGTGATGATCGGACACGGCCTAGTTGACTCGGATCATGTAATCACTTAGATGACCAGAGGGATGTCTATCTGAGTGGGAGTTCATAAGATGAACTTAATTATCCTGAACATAGTCAAAAGATCTTTGCAAATTATGCCGTAAGCTCGCGCTGTAGTTCCACTGTTTAGATATGTTCCTAGAGAAAATATAGTTGAAAGTTGAAAGTAGCGATTATGCGGACAGTAGAAAGCTTATGTCCTTAATGCACCGCTCAGTGTGCTGAACCCCAAACGTCGTTTGTGGATGTTGCGAACATCGGACATACACGTTTAGATAACTACGTGATAGTTCAGCTAAATGGTTTAAGTAGAGGCACCAAAGATGTTTTTCGAAACATCGCGGAACATATGAGATGTTTCGAGGGCTGAAATTGGGATTTCAGGCTCGTGCCCACGTCAAGAGGTATAAGACCTCCGATGATTTTCTTAACCTGCAAACTAAGGGAGAAAAGCTCAATCGTTGAGCTTGTGCTCAGATTGTCTGAGTGCAACAATCACTTGAATCGAGTGGGAGTTGATCTTCCAGATGAGATAGTGATGTTTCTCCAAAGTCATTACCACCAAGCTGCTAGAGCTTTGTGATGAACTATAACAAATCAGGGATAGATATGATGATCCTTGAGATATTCGTGATGTTTGACACCGCGAAAGTAGAGATCAAGAAGGAGCATCAACTGTTGATGGTTGGTGAAACCACTAGTTTCAAGAAGGGCAAGGGCAAGAAGGGATACTTCATGAAACGGAAAATCAGCTGCTGCACCAGTGAAGAAACCCGAGGTTGAACCCAAACCCGAGACTAAGTGCTTCTGTGATAAGGGGAAAAACCACTGGAGCAGAATTACCCTAGATACTTGGTAGATAAGAAGGCTGGCAAAGTCGATAGAAGTATATTGGATATACATTATGTTAATGTGTACTTTACTAGTACTCCTAGTAGCACCAGAGTATTAAGATACTGGTTCAGTTGCTAAGTGTTAGTAACTCGAAATAAAAGAGCTACGGAATAAACGGAGACTAGCTAAAGGTGAGCTGTCGATATGTGTTGGAAGTATTTCCAAGTTTGATGTGATCAAACATCGCACGCTCCCTCTACCATCAAGATTAGTATTAAACTTGAATAATTGTCATTTGGTGTTTGCGTTGAGCATAGACATGATTGGATTATGTCTATCGCAATACGGTTATTCATTTAAGGAGAATAATGGTTACTCTATTTATTTGAATAACACCTTCAATGGTCTTGCACCTAAAGGAATGGTTTATTGAATCTCGATCATAGTGATACACATTTTCATGCCAAAAGATATAAGATAGTAATGATAGTACCACTTGCTTGTGGCACTGCCATGTAAGTCATATTGGTATAAAACACATGAAGAAGCTCCATGTTGATGGATCTTTGGACTCACTCGTTTTTGAAAAGTGTGAGACATGCGAACCATGTCTATTGGTGTATACGCATGAAGAAACTCCATGCAGATGGATCGTTTGGACTCACTTGATTTTGAATCACTTGAGACATGCAAATCATACCACATGGGCAAGATGACTGAAAAGCCGCTTTTCAGTAAGATGGAACAAGATAGCAACTTGTTGGAAGTAACACATCTTGATGTGAGCAGTCCAATGAGTGCTGAGGCAAGCAGTGAATATCGTTATGTTCTTACTTCACAGATGATTCAAGTAGACGTTGAGAATATTTACTTGATGAAACACAAGTCTGAATTATTGAATGGTTCAAGTAATTTCAGAGTGAAGTAGAAGATCATTGTGACAAGAGGATAAAATGTCTATGATATGATCATAGAGATGAATATCTGAGTTACGAGTTTTGGCATGAAATTAAGACATTGTGGAAATTGTTTCACAATTAATACCGCCTGGAACACCATAGTGTGATGGTGTGTCCGAACATCATAGTTGCATCCTATTGGATATGGCGCGTACCATGATGTCTCTTATCGAATTACCACTATCGTTCATGAGTTAGGCATTAGAGACAACCGCACTCACTTTAACAGGGTACCACGTAATTCCGTTGAGACGACACCGTTTGGAGAAACCTAAGTTGTCGTTTCTTAAAAGTTTGGGGCTGCGACGCTTATGTGAAAAAGTTTCGGGTTGATAAGCTCGAACCCAAAGCGGATAAAATGCATCTTCATAGGACACCCAAAACAGTTGGGTATACCTCCTAATTCAGATCCGAAAGCAATAGGGATTGTTTCTTGAATTGGGTCCTTTCTCGAGGAAAAGTTCGTCTCGAAAAGTTGTGTGGGAGGATGGTGGAGACTTGATGAGGTTATTGAACCATCACTTCAACCAGTGTGTATCAGGGCACAGGAAGTTGTTCCTGTGGCACCTACACCAATTGAAGTGGTAGCTTATGATAGTGATCATGAAGTTTCGGATCAAGTCACTACCGTACCTCGTAGGACGACAAGGACGCGTACTGCTTCGGAATGGTACAGTAATCCTGTCTTGAAGGTCATGTTGCTAGACAACAATGAACCTACGAGCTATGGAGAAGCGATGGTGGGCCCAAATTCCGACAAATGGTTAGAAGCCATGAAATCCGAGATAGGATCCATGTATCAGAACAAAGCATGGACTTTGGTGGACTTGCTCGATGATCGGCAAGCCATTGAAATAAATGGATCTTTAAGAAGAAGACGGACGTGGACGGTAATGTCACCGTCTATGAAGCTCGACTTGTGGCGAAGAGTTTTTTCACAAGTTCAAGGAGTTGACTACGATGAGATTTTCTCATCTGTAGTGATGCTTAAAGTCCGTCGGATTCATGTTAGCATTAGCTGCATTTATGAAATCTGGCAGATGGATGACAAAACGAGTTTCCTTACCAGTCTTCGTATGGAAAGGCTGTATGTAATACAATCAGAAAGGTTTTGTCGATCCTGAGGATGCTAAAAGGTATGCTAGCTCTAGCGATCCTTCCATGGACTGGAGTAAGCATCTCGGAGTTGGAATGTGCACTTTGATAAGATGATCAAAGATTTTGGGTTTATACAAAGTTTATGAGAAACTTGTATTTCCAAAGAAGTGAGTGGGAGCACTATAGACTTTCTGATGAGTATATGTTGTTGACATATTGATGATCAGATATGATGTAGAATTTCTGGAATGCATATAGGGTTATTTGAAAGGTGTTTTTCAATAGAAAACCTGGATTAAGCTACTTGAACATTGAGCATCAAGATGTATAAGGATAGATCAAAATTCTTAATAATACTTTCAAATGAGCACATACCTTGACATGATCTTGAAGGTGTTCAAGATGGATCAGTCAAGGAAGAAGTTCTTGCCTGAGTTGTAAGGTACGAAGTTAAGACTTAAAGCTCGACCTCGGCAGAAAAGAGAGAAAGGACGAAGGTCGTCCCCTATGCTTTAGACGTAGGCTCTACAGTATGCTATGCTAAGTACCGCACCTGATGTGTGCCTTGCCACATGTCTGGCAAGAGAGTACAAAGGTGATCAAGGAGTGGATCATCAGATAGCGGTCAAAGTTATCCTTAGAGGAATAAGGATATGTTTCTCGATTATGGAGATGATAAAGAGTTCGGCGTAAAGGGTTACGTTGATGCAAGCTTTAACACCTATCCGAATGACTCTGAGTAGCAAACCGGATATGTATAGTGGAGCAACCATTTGGAATAGCTCCAAGTGGACCGTGGAAGTAGCATTTACAATATGACCTAGAAATTTGCGAAGTACATACGGATCTGAATGTTACAGATCCGTTGACTAAAACCTCTCTCACAAGCAGAACATGATCAAACCCTAGAACTCATTGAGTCTTAATCACATGATGATGTGAACTAGTTTAATGACACTAGTCAACTCTTTGGATGTTGGTCACATGGTGATGTGACCTGTCAGTGTTAATCACATGGTGATGTGAACTAGATTATTGACTCTAGTGCAAGTGGGAGACTGTTGGAAATATGCCCTAGAGGCAATAATAAAAGTGTTATTATTATATTTCTTTGTTCATGCTAATAGTCTTTTATTCATGATATAACTGTATTATCCGGAAATCGTAATACACATGTGAATACATAGACCACAATATGTCCCTAGTGAGCCTCTAGTTGACTAGCTCGTTGTGATCAACAGATAGTCATGGTTTCCTGGCTATGGACATTGGATGTCGTTGATAACGGGATCACATCATTAGGAGAATGATGTGATGGACAAGACCCAATCCTAAGCCTAGCACAAAGATCGTGTAGTTCGTATGCTAAAGCTTTTCTAATGTCAAGTATCTTTTCCTTAGACCATGAGATTGTGCAACTCCCGGATACCGTAGGAATGCTTTGGGTGTACCAAACGTCACAACGTAACTGGGTGGCTATAAAGGTGCATTACAGGTATCTCCGAAAGTGTCTGTTGGGTTGGCACGAATCGAGACTGGGATTTGTCACTCCGTGTAAACGGAGAGGTATCTCTGGGCCCACTCGGTAGGACATCATCATAATGTGCACAATGTGACCAAGGGGTTGATCACGGGATGATGTGTTACAGAATGAGTAAAGAGACTTGCCTGTAACGAGATTGAACAAGGTATCGGTATACCGACGATCGAATCTCGGGCAAGTACAATACCGTTAGACAAAGGGAATTGTATACGGGATCAATTGAGTCCTTGACATCGTGGTTCATTCGATGAGATCATCGTGGAACATGTGGGAGACAACATGGGTATCCAGATCCCGCTGTTGGTTATTGACCGGAGAACGTCTCGGTCATGTCTACATGTCTCCCGAACCCGTAGGGTCTACACACTTAAGGTTCGATGACGCTAGGGTTATAAAGGAAGTTTGTATGTGGTTACCGAATGTTGTTCGGAGTCCCGGATGAGATCCCGGACGTCACGAGGAGTTCCGGAATGGTCCGGAGGTAAAGATTTATATATGGGAAGTCTTATTTTGGTCGCCGGAAAAGTTTTGCATTTTATCGGTATTGTACCGGGAGTGCCGAAAGGGGTCCGGGGGTCCACCGGGGGGGTCCACCTGCCCCGGGGGGCCACATGGGCTGTAGGGGGTGCGCCTTGGCCTATATGGGCCAAGGGCACCAGCCCCAAGAGGCCCATGCGCCAAGGAAACTTGGGGAGGGAAGAGTCCTCAAGGGGGAAGGCACCTCCGAGGTGCCTTGGGGAGGATGGACTCCTTCCCCCCTCTTGGCCGCACCCCTTCCTTGGAGGAAGGGGCAAGGCTGCGCCTCCCCCCTCTCCCTTGCCCCTATATATAGTGGAGGGGTGGGAGGGCATCCATACCTGAAGCCCTGGCGCCTCCCTCCCTCCCGTGACACCTCCTCCTCTCCTGTAGGTGCTTGGCGAAGCCCTGCAGGGTTGCCACGCTCCTCCATCACCACCACGCCGTTGTACTGCTGTTGGATGGAGTCTTCCTCAACCTCTCCCTCTATCCTTGCTGGATCAAGGCGTGGGAGACGTCACCGGGCTGTACGTGTGTTGAACACGGAGGTGTCGTCCGTTCGGCACTAGGATCTCCGGTGATTTGAATCACGACGAGTACGACTCCTTCAACCCCGTTCTCTTGAACGCTTCCGCTTAGCGATCTACAAGGGTATGTAGATGCACTCTCCTTCCCCTCGTTGCTGGTTTCTCCATAGATAGATCTTGGTGATTCGTAGGAAAATTTTGAATTTCTGCTACGTTCCCCAACAGTTCTTTGCCTCTAGTTTTTGGTTAGTGTTATTCCTTGCCTAGGGCTTTACCCATCTTTCCGCGTTTAGTGTTCGATCTATGGCTTAGAAGAGTTCTTTGTTAGCCTCCTATCTTGTTTGCAGCACTTAGAATTCGGAATATTACTTGTGTGATTCGTATGCCTTGGTTAGATCTATCTTCCCTGGTAGTGCCACTGTCAGCGGTTCTACCGCCCCTACGGGCGGTACAACCGCTGGAGCGGTACTACCGCCCCTATGGGCAGTACAACCGCTGGAGCGGTACTACCAGCGGAAGATCCGGTACAACCGGAGTATATCAACCACTAAGCACTATTCTATCTTCTCTGTTGTTGCAACTTGTCCTTTTCTGCTAGTGGGTGCAATCCTCTCGTCCTTGTTGGTTTTTTTGTGTGTTCTTTTCGTGTGTGTGTTCAGGTGGCTCTAGTTCTCGCTCTGCTCCTCGCAAGACCAAGAAGAGGGCACGAAGGACCTTGCGCCTGGTTGTGTCAGATGATGAAGAAGTTGTGATTCCCACCAAGCCCACTCGCCGTGAAAAGTCTGCAGCTGCTAAGCAACGTGTTGTCATGCCGTTGCATCGTTGGAAAGCAAAGGATTGGGAAGCCTACCGCTCAAAGAATCCGTATGAGGTTCCCATTGCTCCCCGTTGGACCACTGTTCAGTTCTGGAATGAGATGCAAGTGCGGATTGTTCATGAACTCTTTGAGCACAACAAGAACAGATATGCCAAGCAGTGGACAATTGATTTTGATCATTGGAGAAACAACATGGAGTATTTTGGTGAGGCACTAGCTCTCTGCGAGGAGTTTGATCTTGTCAAGATCATGTCAGTCAACTGTGACTTTGATGTTCAACTTATCCATCAGTTCTATGCCACGGTTCATTTTGGAGAAGATGATGCGCGCACTCTCACCTTCATGTGTCGGATGAATTGTTTCACGTTCCCTGGAGGGCTTTATGCAATGCTATTGGGTACGAGGATACCGGTCTGCAAGGAAGGGGTGGCATTTGCCCTCATGATTTTCCTGATTCCATGCCTAAGAGAAGCTTGCCCCTCTATACATTAGGGGCCGTGGGATTATTGGAGAATCCAAGGATTTGGAGAAGGTATATGACATCATGCACTGAGTGTTCCGCAATGTGCTCTTGCCCAAGGTGGGCAATCAAGATGAAATTCATGGCTATCTGGTTGATTTGATGGTTGCTATGAAGACCATGGTGGGGACAGGGGCAACGTTTGATGTGTCAAATTGGCTGTGGCATGAGATGTACAACATGGTCATCTACCGTAAAGTCCCAATCTACACTCCGTTTGTCATGTGCTTTATGAACTCTGTGTGGGCTGTTCGTCGTCCTGGAGAGCTCCTCACTTCTCCAGACAACCTCACTGTTCATGAGGTCAAGCTCCTTAAGAAGAAGAAGCATGCCGAGCCTCGCTTCCCTGAACATGCTCCTGAGGATGTCTATGCTACTTCTGACAATGAGGACTTTGAGCTGGAGCCAGGGGCCAAGCCTTCGTGGGTGGCCAAACTTACTGCCAAGGTAAAGAAGACCTTTTGTCTCCAGGCTGACATCCAGAAGAAGATGTATGAGGCACATGTCAATGAGAATCTCGCACGGTGTCGCCAAATTGCAATGATGAAGCACCTCAACATGTAGGTTCAGAGTGGCTCTGAGAAGAGCATCACCCCAGAGGAGCGTTGGATCTCTACCTATAGCACCTGGCCTGATGATGAAGCCCCTCCCCAGCCATCATCCTTGTTTGCAGCAGCTGACAATGCCATGGAAATATCTGATCACGACGATGATGACGACTCTGATGATGAAGATCCAGATGCGACTGAGGAGTCAGAGGAGGACGCCTGAGCTTTGGGTCGCTAGCTTCGCTCTTTTCCTTTTTGGTGTCTTGATGCCAAAGGGGGAGAGGGTTCTATAGGTCTCGGGGATTTGCTTGGGTTGTTTTCTCTTGTTCTCGTGTTTTTGTGTTTGTTTGTGGACTTGTTTCGTTCCGTGCTGTGTGTGTGACTTGCTAGACTTGCTACTCCGTTTATTCATAGGTCTTTATCATTATTATTGCCTCTAAGTATTATATTGTTTATCCTTTTGAGCTCAGAGTGATGAGTCTATAAAATCTAGGGGGAGTCTAGTCCTGAAAGTGTGCCCATGCTTTCTAATAGCTAGTACTTGTTGGGGCACACATTCAGGGGGAGTTCCGTCTAGATTTCATTGACTTATCTCTTGCAAGTCGTGTGGTTATCATCATCCACCAAAAAGGGGGAGATTGAAAGGGCATTTGCCTACTTTATGTTTTGGATGATGATGACAACCCTTTGTGGTCTAAACTGTTGGGGAACGTAGTAATTTCAAAATTTTCCTACGCACACGCAAGATCATGGTGATGCATAGCAACGAGAGGGGGAGAGTGTGATCTACATACCCTTGTAGATCGACAACGGAAGCGTTAACTTGGTTGATGTAGTCGTACGTCTTCATGGCCCGACCGATCAAGCACCGAAACTACGGCACCTCCGAGTTCTAGCACACGTTCATCTCGATGACGATCCCCGGACTCCGATCCAGCAAAGTGTCGGGGAAGAGTTCCGTCAGCACGACGGCGTGGTGACGATCTTGATGTACTACTGTCGCAGGGCTTCGCCTAAGCACCGCTACAATATTATCGAGGACTATGGTGGAAGGGGGCACCGCACACGGCTAAGAATATGATCACGTGGATCAACTTGTGTCTCTAGGGGTGCCCCTGCCTCCGTATATAAAGGCTCAAGGGAGGGGGGTCGGCCGGCCAGGAGAGGCGCGCCAGGAGGAGTCCTACTCCCTCCGGGAGTAGGACTCCCCCCTTTCCTAGTTGGAATAGGATTCGTGGAGGGGGGGAAGAGGAGAGAGAGGAGGAAGGGGGGCCGGCCCCCTCTCCTTGTCCAATTCGGACCAAGGGGGGAGGGGCGCGCAGCCCATCTCTGGCCACCTCTCCTCTCTTCAACTAAGGCCCACTAAGGCCCATATACCTCCCAGGGGGGTTCCGGTAACCTCCCGGTACTCCGCTAAAATCCCGATTTCACCCGGAACACTTTCGATATCCAAACATAGGCTTCCAATATATCAATCTTTATGTCTCGACCATTTTGAGACTCCTCATCATGTCCGTGATCACATCCGGGACTCCGAACAACATTCGGTACATCAAAATGCATAAACTCATAATATAACTGTTATCGTAACCTTAAGCGTGCGGACCCTACAGGTTCAAGAACAATGTAGACATGACCGAGACACGTCTCCGGTCAATAACCAATAGCGGGACCTGGATGTCCATATTGGTTCCTACATATTCTACGAAGATCTTTTATCGGTCAGACCGCATAACAACATACGTCGTTCCCTTTGTCATTGGTATGTTACTTGCCCGAGATTCGATCGTCGGTATCCTATACCTAGTTCAATCTCGTTACCGGCAAGTCTCTTTACTCGTTCTGTAATGCATCATCCCGCAACTAACTTATTAGTTGCAATTCTTGCAAGGCTTAAGTGATGTGCATTACCGAGAGGGCCCAGAGATACCTCTCCGACAATCGGAGTGACAAATCCTAATCTCGAAATACGCCAACCCAACATGTACCTTTCGAGACACCTGTAGAGCTCCTTTATAATCACCCAGTTACGTTGTGACGTTTGGTAGCACACAAAGTGTTCCTCCGGTAAACGGGAGTTGCATAATCTCATAGTCATAGGAACATGTATAAGTCATGAAGAAAGCAATAGCAACATACTAAACTATCGGGTGCTAAGCTAATGGAATGGGTCATGTCAATCAGATCATTCAACTAATGATGTGATCCCGTTAATCAAATAACAACTCTTTGTCCATGGTTAGGAAACATAACCATCTTTGATTAACGAGCTAGTCAAGTAGAGGCATACTAGTGACACTCTGTTTGTCTATGTATTCACACATGTATTATGTTTCCGGTTAATACAATTCTAGCATGAATAATAAACTTTTATCATGATATAAGGAAATAAATAATAACTTTATTATTGCCTCTACGGCATATTTCCTTCAGTCTCCCACTTGCACTAGAGTCAATAATCTAGATTACACAGTAATGATTCTCACACCCATGGAGCCTTGGTGCTGATCATGTTTTGCTCGTGGAAGAGGCTTAGTCAACGGGTCTGCAACATTCAGATCCGTATGTGTCTTGCAAATCTCTATGTCTCCCACCTGAACTAGATCCCGGATGGAATTGAAGCGTCTCTTGATGTGCTTGGTTCTCTTGTGAAATCTGGATTCCTTCGCCAAGGCAATTGCACCAGTATTGTCACAAAAGATTTTCATTGGTCCCGATGCATTAGGTATGACACCTAGATCGGATATGAACTCCTTCATCCAGACTCCTTCATTCGCTGCTTCCGAAGCAGCTATGTATTCCGCTTCACACGTATATCCCGCCACAACGCTCTGTTTAGAACTGCACCAACTGACAGCTCCACCGTTTAATGTAAACACGTATCCGGTTTGCGATTTAGAATCGTCCGGATCAGTGTCAAAGCTTGCATCAACGTAACCGTTTACGATGAGCTCTTTGTCACCTCCATATACGAGAAACATATCCTTAGTCCTTTTCAGGTACTTCAGGATGTTCTTGACCGCTGTCCAGTGATCCACTCCTGGATTACTTTGGTACCTCCCTTCTAGACTTATAGCAAGGCACACATCAGGTCTGGTACACAGCATTGCATACATGATAGAGCCTATGGCTGAAGCATAGGGAACATCTTTCATTTTCTCTCTATCTTCTGAAGTGGTCGGGCATTGAGTCTTACTCAACTTCACACCTTGTAACACAGGCAAGAACCCTTTCTTTGCTTGATCCATTTTGAACTTCTTCAAAACTTTGTCAAGGTATGTGCTTTGTGAAAGTCCAATTAAGCGTCTTGATCTATCTCTATAGATCTGGATGCCTAATATGTAAGCAGCTTCACCGAGGTCTTTCATTGAAAAACTCTTATTCAAGTATCCCTTTTATGCTATCCAAAAATTATATATCATTTCCAATTAGTAATATGTCATCCACATATAATATCAGAAATGCTACAGAGCTCCCACTCACTTTCTTGTAAATACAGGCTTCTCCAAAAGTCTGTATAAAACCAAATGCTTTGATCACACTATCAAAGCGTTTATTCCAACTCCGAGAGGCTTGCACCAGTCCATAAATGGATCGTTGGAGCTTGCACACTTTGTTAGCTCCCTTTGGATCGACAAAACCTTCCGGTTGCATCATATACAACTCTTCTTCTAGAAATCCATTCAGGAATGCAGTTTTGACATCCATCTGCCAAATTTCATAATCATAAAATGCAACGATTGCTAACATGATTCGGACAGACTTAAGCATCACTACGGGTGAGAAGGTCTCATCGTAGTCAATCCCTTGAACTTGCCGAAAACCTTTTGCGACAAGTCGAGCTTTGTAGACAGTAATATTACCGTCAGCGTCAGTCTTCTTCTTGAAGATCCATTTATTCTCAATTGCTTGCCGATCATCGGGCAAGTCAACCAAAGTCCATACTTTGTTCTCATACATGGATCCCATCTCAGATTTCATGGCTTCAAGCCATTTTGTGGAATCTGGGCTCACCATCGCTTCTTCATAGTTCGTAGGTTCATCATGATCTAGTAGCATGACTTCCAGAACAGGATTACCGTACCACTCTCACGCAGATCTCACTCTGGTTGATCTACGAGGTTCAGTAGTATCTTGTTCCGAAGTTTCATGATCATCATCACTAGCTTCCTCACTAACTGGTGTAGGTGTCACAGAAACAGTTTTCTGTGATGCACTACTTTCCAATAAGGGAGTAGGTACATTTACCTCGTCAAGTTCTACTTTCCTCCCACTCACTTTTTTCGAGAGAAACTCCTTCTCCAAAAAGTTTCCGAACTTAGCAACAAAAGTCTTGCCTTCGGATCTGTGATAGAAGGTGTATCCAATAGTCTCCTTTGGATATCCTATGAAGACACATTTCTCCGATTTGGGTTCGAGCTTATCAAGTTGAAGCTTTTTCACATAAGCATCGCAGCCCCAAACTTTCAGAAATGACAACTTTGGTTTCTTGCCAAACCATAGTTCATAAGGCGTCGTCTCAACGGATTTTGATGGTGCCCTATTTAACGTGAATGCGGCCGTCTCCAAAGCATAACCCCAAAATGATAGCGATAAATCAGTAAGAGACATCATAGATCGCACCATATCTAGTAAAGTACGATTACGACGTTCGGACACACCATTACGCTATGGTGTTCCGGGTGGCATGAGTTGCGAAACTATTCCGCATTGTTTCAAATGTACACAAAACTCGTAACTCAAATATTCTCCTCCATGATCAGATCGTAGAAACTTTATTTTCTTGTTACGATGATTTTCAACTTCACTCTGAAATTCTTTGAACTTTTCAAACGTTTCAGACTTATGTTTCATTAAGTAGATATACCCATATCTGCTTAAGTCATCTGTGAAGGTGAGAAAATAACGATATCCGCCACGAGCCTCAATATTCATCGGACCACATACATCAGTATGTATGATTTCCAACAAATCTGTTGCTCTCTCCATCGTACCAGAGAACGGCATTTTAGTCATCTTGCCCATGAGGCACGGTTCGCAAGTACCAAGTGATTCATAATTAAGTGGTTCCAAAAGTCCATCAGTATGGAGTTTCTTCATACGCTTTACACCGATATGACCTAAACGGCAGTGCCACAAATAAGTTGCACTATCACTATCAACTCTGCATCTTTTGGCTTCAACATTATGAATATGTGTGTCACTACTATCGAGATTCAATAAGAATAGACCATTCTTCAAGGGTGCATGACCATAAAGGATATTACTCATATAAATAGAACAACCATTATTCTCTTATTTAAATGAATAACCGTCTCGCATCAAACAAGATCTAGATATAATGTTCATGCTCAACGCTGGCACCAAATAATAATTATTTAGGTCTAATATTAATCCCGAAGGTAGATGTAGAGGTAGCGCGCCGACTGCGATCACATCGACTTTGGAACCATTTCCCACGCGCATCGTCACCTCGTCCTTAGCCACTCTTCGCTTAATCCGTAGTCCCTGTTTCGAGTTGCAAATATTAGCAACAGAACCAGTATCAAATACCCAGGTGCTACTGCGAGCATTAGTAAGGTACACATCAATAACATGTATATCACATATACCTTTGTTCACCTTGCCATCCTTCTTATCCGCCAAATACTTGGGGCAGTTCCGCTTCCAGTGACCAGTCTGCTTGCAGTAGAAGCACTTAGTTTCAGGCTTCGGTCCAGACTTGGGTTTCTTCTCTCGAGCAGCAACTTGCTTGCTGTTCTTCTTGAAATTCCCCTTCTTCTTCCCTTTGCCCTTTTTCTTGAAACTAGTGGTCTTGTTGACCATCAACACTTGATGCTCCTTTTTGATTTCTACCTCCGCAGCTTTCAGCATTGCGAAGAGCTCGGGAATAGTCTTATTCATCCCTTGCATATTATAGTTCATCACGAAGCTCTTGTAGCTTGGTGGCAGTGATTGGAGAATTCTGTCAATGACGCAATCATTTGGAAGATTAACTCCCATTTGAATCAAGTGATTATTATACCTAGACATTTTGAGTATATGCTCATTGACAGAACTGTTCTCCTCCATCTTGCAGCTATAGAACTTATTGGAGACTTCATATCTCTCAATCCGGGCATTTGCTTGAAATATTAACTTCAACTCCTGGAACATCTCATATGCTCCATGACGTTCAAAACGTCGTTGAAGTCCCGGTTCTAAGCCGTAAAGCATGGCACACTAAACTATCGAGTAGTCATCAGCTTTGCTCTGCCAGACGTTCACAACATCTGGTGTTGCTCCAGCAGCAGGCCTGGCACCCAGCGGTGCTTCCAGAACGTAATTCTTCTGTGCAGCAATGAGGATAATCCTCAAGTTACGGACCCAGTCCGTGTAATTGCTACCATCATCTTTCAACTTTGCTTTCTCAAGGAACGCATTAAAATTCAATGGAACAACAGCACGGGCCATCTATCTACAATCAACAATACATAAGCAAGATACTATCAGGTACTAAGTTCATGATAAATTTAGGTTCAATTAATCATATTACTTAAAGAACTCCCACTTAGATAGACATCCCTCTAATCCTCTAAGTGATTACATGATCCAAGTCAACTAAACCATGTCCGATCATCACGTGAGATGGAGTAGTTTCATTGGTGAACATTACTATGTTGATCATATCTACTATATGATTCACGCTTGACCTTTCGGTCTCCGTGTTCCGAGGCCATATCTGTATATGCTTGGCTTGTCAAGTATAACCTGAGTATTCCGCGTGTGCAACTGTTTTGTACCCGTTGTATTTGAACGTAGAGCCTATCGCACCAGATCATCACGTGGTGTCTCAGCACAAAGAACTTTCGCAATGGTGCATACTCAGGGAGAACACTTCTTGATAATTAGTGAGAGATCATCTTATAATGCTACCGTCAATCAAAGCAAGATAAGATGCATAAAAGATAAACATCACATGCAATCAATATAAGTGATATGATATGGCCATCATCATCTTGTGCTTGTGATCTCCATCTCCGAAGCACCGTCATGATCACCATCGTCACCGGTGCGACACCTTGATCTCCATCTTAGCATCGTTGTCGTCTCGCCAATCTTATGCTTCCACGACTATCGCTCCCGCTTAGTGATAAAGTAAAGCATTACAACGCGATTGCATTGCATACAATAAAGCAACAACCATAAGGCTCCTGCCAGTTGCCGATAACTCGGTTACAAAACATGATCATCTCATACAATAAAATTTAGCATCATGTCTTGACCATATCACATCACAACATGCCCTGCAAAAACAAGTTAGACGTCCTCTACTTTGTTGTTGCAAGTTTTACGTGGCTGCTACGGGCTTAAGCAAGAACCAATCTTACCTATGCATCAAAACCACAATGATAGTTTGTCAAGTTGGTGCTGTTTTAACCTTCGCAAGGACCGGGCGTAGCCACACTCGGTTCAACTAAAGTTGGAGAAACTGTCACCCGCAAACCACCTATGTGCAAAGCACGTCGGGAGAACCGGTCTCGCGTAAGCGTACGCGTAATGTCGGTCCGGGCCGCTTCGTCCAACAATACCGCCGAACCAAAGTATGACATGCTGGTAAGCAGTATGACTTATATCGCCCACAACTCACTTGTGTTCTACTCGTGCATATAACATCAACATACAAAATCTGGCTCTGATACCATTGTTGGGGAACGTAGTAATTTCAAAATTTTCCTACTCACACGCAAGATCATGATGATGCATAACAACGAGAGGGGGAGAGTGTGATCTACGTACCCTTGTAGATCGACAATGGAAGCGTTAACTTGGTTGATGTAGTCGTACGTCTTCACGGCCCGACCGATCAAGCACCGAAACTACGGCACCTCCGAGTTCTAGCACACGTTCAGCTCGATGACGATCCCCGAACTCCGATCCAGCAAAGTGTCGGGGAAGAGTTCCGTCAGCACGATGGCGTGGTGACGATCTTGATGTACTACTGTCGCAGGGCTTCGCCTAAGCACCGCTACAATATTATCGAGGACTATGGTGGAAGGGGGCACCGCACACGGCTAAGAATATGATCACGTGGATCAACTTGTGTCTCTAGGGGTGCCCCTGCCTCCGTATATAAAGGCTCAAGGGAGGGGGGCCGGCCGGCCAGGAGAGGCGCGCCAGGAGGAGTCCTACTCCCTCCGGGAGTAGGACTCCCCCCCCTTTCCTAGTTGGAATAGGATTCGTGGAGGGGGGAAAAAGAGGAGAGAGAGAGGAAGAAGGGGGCCCGGCCCCCTCTCCTTGTCCAATTCGGACCAAGGGGGGGAGGGGCGCGCGGCCCATCTCTGGCCACCTCTCCTCTCTTCCACAAAGGCCCACTAAGGCCCATATACCTCCCGCGGGGGTTCCGGTAACCTCCCGGTACTCCAGTAAAATCCCGATTTCACCCGGAACACTTCCAATATCCAAACATAGGCTTCCAATATATCAATATTTATGTCTCGACCATTTCGAGACTCCTCGTCATGTCCGTGATCACATCCGGAACTCCGAACAACCTTCGGTACATCAAAATGCATAAACTCATAATATAACTATCATCGTAACCTTAAGCGTGCGGACCCTACGGGTTCGAGAACAATGTAGACATGACCGAGACACGTCTCTGGTCAATAACCAATAGCGGGACCTGGATGTCCATATTGGTTCCTACATATTCTATGAAGATCTTTTATCGGTCAGACCGCATAACAACATACGTTGTTCCCTTTGTCATTGGTATGTTACTTGCCCGAGATTCGATCGTCGGTATCCTATACCTAGTTCAATCTCGTTACCGGCAAGTCTCTTTACTTGTTCTGTAATGCATCATCCCGCAACTAACTTATTAGTTGCAATGCTTGCAAGGATTAAGTGATGTGCATTACCGAGAGGGCCCAGAGATACCTCTCCGACAATCGGAGTGACAAATCCTAATCTCGAAATACGCCAACCCAACATGTACCTTTCGAGACACCTGTAGAGCTCCTTTATAATCACACAGTTACGTTGTGACGTTTGGTAGCACACAAAGTGTTCCTCCGGTAAACGGGAGTTGCATAATCTCATAGTCATAGGAACATGTATAAGTCATGAAGAAAGCAATAGCAACATACTAAACGATCGGGTGCTAAGCTAATGGAATGGGTCATGTCAATCAGATCATTCAACTAATGATGTGATCCCGTTAATCAAATAACAACTCTTTGTCCATGGTTAGGAAACATAACCATCTTTGATTAACGAGCTAGTCAAGTAGAGGCCTACTAGTGACACTCTGTTTGTCTATGTATTCACACATGTATTATGTTTCCGGTTAATACAATTCTAGCATGAATAATAAACTTTTATAATGATATAAATAAATAAATAATAACTTTATTATTGCCTCTAGGGCATATTTCCTTCAGTCTCCCACTTGCACTAGAGTCAATAATCTAGATTACACAGTAATGATTCTCACACCCATGGAGCCTTGGTGCTGATCATGTTTTGCTCGTGGAAGAGGCTTAGTCAACGGGTCTGCAACATTTAGATCCGTATGTATCTTGCAAATCTCTATGTCTCCCACCTAGACTAGATCCCGGATGGAATTGAAGTGTCTCTTGATGTGCTTGGTTCTCTTGTGAAATCTGGATTCCTTCGCCAAGGCAATTGCACCAGTATTGTCACAAAAGATTTTCATTGGTCCCGATGCATTAGGTATGACACCTAGATCGGATATGAACTCCTTCATCCAGACTCCTTCATTCGCTGCTTCTGAAGCAGCTATGTATTCCGCTTCACACGTAGATCCCGCCACAACACTCTGTTTAGAACTGCACCAACTGACAGCTCCACTGTTTAATGTAAACACGTATCCGGTTTGCGATTTAGAATCGTCCGGATCAGTGTCAAAGCTTGCATCAATGTAACCGTTTACGATGAGCTCTTTGTCACCTCCATATACAAGAAACATATCCTTAGTCCTTTTCAGGTACTTCAGGATGTTCTTGACCGCTGTCCAGTGATCCACTCCTGGATTATTTTGGTACCTCCCTGCTAGACTTATAGCAAGGCACACATCAGGTCTGGTACACAGCATTGCATACATGATAGAGCCTATGGCTGAAGCATAGGGAACATATTTCATTTTCTCTCTATCTTCTGCAGTGGTCGGGCATTGAGTCTTACTCAACTTCACACCTTGTAACACAGGCAAGAACCCTTTCTTTGCTTGATCCATTTTGAACTTCTTCAAAACTTTGTCAAGGTATGTGCTTTGTGAAAGTCCAATTAAGCGTCTTGATCTATCTCTATAGATCTTGATCTAGTGGCTTCTTGGGGAGCATTGTGCCTCCACACCGCTCCAACGGAGACATACTTCCTCTCAAAGGGAAGGAACTTCGGTAACACATCCTCTTCTCCACCATTCCACTCTTGGTTATCTCGTGCCTTTATTTAAGCAAGCTTACTTATTTCATATCTCTTGCTTGCTTGTGTACCTATCCTCGTTGCATCATATAGGTTGCTCACCTAGTTGCATTTCTAGACAACCTATTTTGATGCAAAGTTTAACTTGTTAGAGAAAAGCAAAAAAATTATTAGTTGCCTATTCACCCCCCCCCCCTCTAGTCAACCATATCGATCCTTTCACCGTAGAGGTGCTTCGCCGGCGAATGTCACCGACGGCGGTTTGGCCATGGAAAGGGCCCATCCCTAAGGTACGTCTTCCTACGCTAAATCTGCAAGATTTCTTTCGGCCGAAAACATGGACGGTGGTTTCAAGACGTCATAAGAAGAAAAGGCCGGTGGTGGAGATGCCGCCGACGGTGGTGACCGATCCGATCGCAGTGATTTGGGATCAGCGGCAAGAACGTTTGAAATTGCTGCTGGGCCAGGATGGGCAGGAGCACCAATCGGCGGTCATGGGCCCTGCGAGTCCTGGGTATTCGGAGGTGGACTCTAATGCGCCTGCGAGCCATGGCAATTTTTTTTATATTTTTTTGTGTTATTTCACATTTTTGCCATGACATTTTTTACTTTATTTTTTCCATGTCAATTTTTACCTTATTTGTTCAACATGGCAATTTAACTTTTAAATTTTCCTTTTCTACATGGCAATTTTAATTTAATATACATGGCAAATTTACTTTATTCGCTCATCTAAAATATACTTCTATGGAGCATTACAAGTTTACTTTTTATTTGCCATGGCAAAAGTACATTTCATCCCTGGCAATTTTTGCCTTTTCCACCGTTCATGGATTTTTTTGCTTCTTTAGACTATTTTACATTTACTTTACATAATTGTAATCCACTTTTTTTGCCTATTGACGTATATAGCACAGAAAACTATACTTTTTCAATCCATATTTTACTTGCCACCATGATATAGATGCAAATTGCCATGAACTTTTCTTCTTAGTTCCTTTTTCCACAAAAAAATGACCTTTTTGATCATGGCACACTTTGCTTATAAGAACGGTGGCATTTTTTGGTTTTGAACCATTGTGATTTTTTAGTAGTAGCTTGTTTGTCACTCTATGTATCACGACAAATTTATCTTTTAGTTTTTAAAGCATGGTAAATCTGGGCTTTATTAGTCACAGGCAAAACTGGGGTTTTTGTTTACTGTAAAAACTGGGCTAAACTGGGTTCTTTTATTTAATATGAATCTGGGCCAAACTTGGCATGTATGGGAGCTGCACGGGATGGTCGCGCTGTGAGGCTTCTCATGCTGAATGAGCTCGTTCGGTCGATGTCCCCTGGTAGCTAACGATTCGTTCGGTCTGGGGCTCTCCCAGACCAGACGCCAGGCAGATATCAGAGTCTTTTATTCATCTTCTCTTCAGTACCAACACGCAAAATATGACTATGCTTAATAGTTTCAACTCCTGCCATAATGCTCAGCCATGTAAAGGAGGATTTCTTCTTTAGGTTGGCCTTAAGTAAATCACCCTCCGAAAAGTATTTAGCTCTTAATAGAATAGTAGCACAAAGGAAATCAGGATTATCAATCAACCGGCATGCCTGCTTAGCAAGGGAAAAGAATTCTATGAGACCAGGTTTCACGCGAGACCTATTCTGATGGATGACACGTGGCATTCATCAATCATAAAGCACCCTACCCCCATTTAAAATCAGAAGAGGAGAGAGATTAGACACTTTGTGATTTGTGAATGCCACGTGTCATTCATTAGGACAGGTCTCACCTGCTAACCGTGAGACCTGGTCTCATATAATTTATTTCCCTTAGCAAGGAGGGGCAAGATTAAGGGTGCGTTTGGATTATAACCAAAGCCGACCCTACCAAAATATTGGCTCGCCCTTGAATTTTGGTAGTCGTTAGGATGGTTGCCAGCGAATTGGCTCGCCCAACCCGCCAGCGCCGCGCCCATGTATTTCTCGCCAACGCGCGGGCGATTCCAGGGCGCTCAAAAGCTGCTCCAAAATATTGGCAGGGCGACTTGCCCCCTCTGATTGGTGGGTCCCATGTACTTTTTTTTTATTTCTATATCTAGTGCATGCAAGCTTGTGTTTCGGTTTTTTAAAATTGTAATTAATGATGTACCCACACAATTAGCGACCGCATGCACCGGGATAAGCCGCTTCTGTAGGAACTTGCTATGCGCGTCAGTTTTCTTTTTGTTGTTTTTTTCTGTTTGACTGCAAAACAGGCTTTCGTCATGTTAGAAAGTTACGGAAGACAAATATTTTTATCAAAACGGTATGTTGCAAACGAATTGTTGATCTCTTTTTATTCGAATGAAACAAATTGTTGATCTATTCTGCCAACTTTTTGGACATACGATGGCTACAAACCAAACAGAAACAGCTAGTGAAAATTTTGGTCATACCTTTGCATTGGTCATGCCAAAAATTTGGTGGGGCTAGTTTGGGCT
Organism: Triticum aestivum; assembly: GCF_018294505.1. Classification (NCBI taxonomy): domain Eukaryota; kingdom Viridiplantae; phylum Streptophyta; class Magnoliopsida; order Poales; family Poaceae; genus Triticum; species Triticum aestivum. The sequence continues at coordinate 164,971,152 of NC_057809.1, read as the reverse complement.
CAAACCAAACACACCCTAAGACAATTGATATCACTTGGTAGTTGAGAATGGATGCCCCCTTCCTCTTAATTTCTCAACCACGGTTGGGAATGGGAGAAATGCAGTTGGTTGTTGGGAACCTGGGATGCCCCCCTTCCTCTTTTCTCTGTCACGGCTGTTTTTACTCCTTTCTGTCCTTGAAAAGTCAAAGCACGCACCCTCGGAAGAATCAAGGCGCTCTCGTGGTTGAAAAGTCAGAGCTCCTTTTCCCCTTTATACATGAACGCAATGTTCGTACGTACGCGTGGGTCGAGTGCACCTTTATCATTCGGACAGTTTTTCTGGTTGAGAAAAAATAGTTTAGCATGTGCCTGTATATAGAAAGCTAATCCGTGGTAGATCGAACGTCGGATGCAGACGAAACTGCTGTTTCCAGTCCTAACCATAACCAAGCAGAAACCCACGGAAACTGCAGCAAATCATCAGCTGACGTCCATTTTTCCTTTCCGGATAGCGTCCTGCTTACGATCTGTTTTGAAATGCTAGCAATACCAAGTCTGCTTACGATCCTAGACGAGACTTGCATGCTCCCATTCGTGCTCCTACATACTTGACTTGATTTGATTGTAACAAACAAAATAAGGTTCGTTCCCACCCGCTTAAAATCAGCGGGAGAGATGATTACATTATAAAGAAAAAAGGAAAAAAGACAGGTGGGAGCAAGCCGGATCCGGCGATCCTACTAGTAGTCTGTTTCAGAACCTGCAGATTTGTGTGGCCGCCTGAATTTGACTCGCTCGCGACGTGCATCGTCAGAATGCCACAACCACCAGAATTCAGAAAGAAGGCACGGGGTGACGTGCCCAGGAGAATGCTTCGTCAGAGAGAGTCTTAAACTATGGAACGAGGCAAATGCATGCAATCTACCGCGGTCCGTCGCTAAAGGAGAAACGGCTTTGACCCCCGCCGGCCGCCGCCAAGAGAACGACTAATTACGCCACACGCGCTGCGTACGCCTTCTTCTTCTTCTTCTTCTTCTTCTTCTTCTTCTTCTTCTTCTTCTTCTTCCACATGCGACTCTGCCCGTCACCTTCCTCAACTCCTCATCTCGATCGCGTACGCCAACGCCCCTCGACGATGAAGCCCCACAAGAGCAGCCCCTTCTCGCGGAAGGTCTCCGTCGCCGTTGCCACGCCGATCCTCCTCCTGCTGGCCCTCGCCGTCGTCTCGCTCTACGACTTCAACTTGGCCGAAACTTACCACAACATACGCCGCGCCTCCTCTTCATCCTCTGCATCTCCTGGCCCTGCCACCACCTCCTCGTCGCCCACGGCTCCGGCTACCGTATCATCGTCAACTTCGCCGGCCAACTCCTCCTCGTCGTCATCGTCTACGTCGGCGGCGTCTCCAGCCACCGCCGTCGAGGCCTGCGACCTGACGCGGGGCCAGTGGGTGCCGGACGACGAGCCGCCGTACTACACCAACCTGACGTGCCCGTTCATCGACGACCTCCAGAACTGCATGAAGTTCGGCAAGCCGGGCGGTCTCGACCTCATGCGCTGGCGGTGGAAGCCTGACGGCTGCGACCTCCCCCGCTTCGATGCCGGGCGGTTCTTGGAGGCCATGAGGGGCAAGTCCATCGCCTTCGTCGGGGACTCGCTCGCCAGGAACCACTTCAAGTCACTGCTCTGCATCCTGTCGCAGGTGCGTGCGTACACGGCAGATCTGCTCAGTTGGACAAACAACCCATTGCTCTTGGCAACTCGAGTCGAGGTCACGGGAATAGCATGTCCCCGACTCATGCATGGCACGCCGGTCGTCCACTTCTAGCCGCTAGCTGCTGATGCAACCGGCGTTTGAACATGTTGCAGGTGGCAGAGCCGGTGGAGCTCGTCACCACGACGGAGACGGACGTGACGGGGAGGGCCGTCCGCCGAGACTTCCACTACGGCAGCCACGGCTTCAACGTCTCGCTCTTCTGGTCGCCATTCCTGGTCAAAGCCAACCTCTCCAGCGCGGCGCTCGGCCTGGGCCTGTGGGACGTGCACCTCGACACGGCGGACGCCCGGTGGGCGGCGCACATCGCCGACTTCGACCACATCGTCCTGTCCGGCACCAACTGGTTCTTCCGCCCCTCGGTGTACTACGAGGGCGGCCGGGCCGTCGGGCGCAACGACGGCGCCAGCGGCGCCCACAACGCGACGGAGGCGCCCGTCTCCGGCGCGGTGCGCGCCGCGTTCCGCACGGCGCTCGGCGCCATCGCGGCCCGAGAGGGGTTCCGCGGCAAGGCCGTGGTCCGGACGGTCACGCCCGCGCACTTCGAGAACGGGGAGTGGAACACCGGCGGCGACTGCGTGCGCACGCGGCCGCTCCGCCGCGGCGAGCGCGCCCGCGACGCTGTCGTGGCCGAGTTCCGCGCCGCGCAGGTGGGAAACGGAGACCATGCAATGCATGCAGCCCCATACGCATGCCCCTCTCTCTTTCTCGACGCAGCAACAAGAAAGTTGGCTGCAAACGCGCGCGGAGACGTGACGCGAGTGGCTGGTGACGCAGTCTGATCTCTGATGGTTTGTCTTTGGGCTGTGCGTGCGCAGGTTGACGCGCTGAGGGAGACGGAGGCGGCACGGCGGCGGAACCGGAGCGGAGCGGAGCTGCGGTTGCTGGACATCACGGAGGCGATGGAGCTGCGGCCGGACGGGCACCCGAGCCGGTACGGGCACCCGCCGGGCGGGAGCGTGGAGGGGAGCTTCGTGGTGGACTGCCTGCACTGGTGCTTGCCCGGGGCGATCGACCTGTGGAGCGAGCTGCTGTTCCACATGCTGGCGGCTCATCCACCACAGCGTGCTGACTGACATTGAGTGAGTTCTTCTGCTAATGCATCAAAGCCAGACTTGTGTAAATTGATCTTCCTTTTTGCCGCATTAATTCAGAGCAAAGTGAGTTCACGGTTGCCAATCATATTCATACCATGGCCTGTCTGTCTGTGCGTGTCTGCAGCAGTAGGGTTTCTGTAAAAAAAAAACTGAGAAAAATGGTGTGCACGGCACGCTCTGAGCTCCACCGCTGAAAGGCAATGCGCAAACTCTTCCCTTCCACGTCTCCGGAAAAAATATATGAGACCAGGTCTCATATAAATCGGGTGAGACCCATCCTGATGGAAGTCACGTGGCATTCATAAATCACAAAGCATCTAATCTCCCCCCCCCCCCCCCCGATTTCAGATGGGGGTGAGGTAGATGCTTTGTGATTTATGAATGCCACGTGTCATCCATCAGGGTGGGTCTCACCCGAATTATATGAGACCTAGTCTCATAGAATTATTTTCCCACGTCTCCTAAGCAAAGACAACATGTCACGTGCTGACAATTCTGAATGCTGTCTCCCAGAAAGATTCAGATATACTACCCCTATGTCCATTAATGTAAGATTTTTTCCTTTTTAATTTAATCAGTCAAAATTTCTTACCTTTTCTTTTTGCGAGTGAGTCAAAATGTCTTACATTATCCCGCAAAAAAAATGTCTTACATTAGTGAAGGTACCAGTACTTGGCAAACGGAAGCAGCGGCATAGCCACGTAGTAGCCGGGGCGGAGACGGGTGGAGAGGCATTGTGGCGAGAGTGAATTTTGATGCTTTAGGAGAGATCGAACTCTCCCTTCATGTAGGGGAGATGGACTATTCCTTGATCACTAAAAAATATTGTGCAAACACAGAGGTATTTTTTTCCTCAACTCCCCCGAGACCACAAAATAACTGAGGAAAGAGAACTGGATATGCTCTTAAGGTGGTGCCATATATCACGTTGGTGCTTGAAATTGTCATTCTGCACTTAGATGCAACCATGGCAAACAGTAAATTCTGAAACAACAACAACAACAACAACAATACAACCTCTCGATCCCAAACAAGTTAGGGTGGACTAGAGTCAAAACCTATGAGATATCGAAACCAAGTCATGGTTCTCGCACATAGATAGCTAACTTTCAGATCTTTCTTTACGTACTCCTCCCATGTCAAGTTTGATCTACCCAAACTTCTCTTGACATTATCAGCACGCCTTAACCATTTGCTATACACTAACGCTTCTGGAAGCCTGCCTATATATGCCCAAACCATCCGAGACAATGTTGGACACTATTCTTTTCAATCGGTGCCACCCAACTCTATTACGTATATCATCATTTCAGAACCGATCCTTTCTTATGTGGCTACATATCCATCTCAACATGCGCATCTTTGCTACACCTAACGATTGGACATGTCGCCTTTTAGTTGGCCAACATTCAACTCCGTACAACATCGCATGTCAAATTCTATAGAGCCTACCTTTTGGCTTTTGTGGCACTCTTTTATCACAGTGCAACTCACATTTTTCATCGATATTACCATAGACTCAAATATCAAAAAATATCCTTCTGGAGCACCACCTACCCATCAAGACAAACTTTCTCATACTCTCGTGCCTAGTAGTAACGAAAGCGCACCTCAGGTACAACATAGGAACTCTACATATGTTGTCTCAACGTAGCCGACCCAAGCGCAGATAAAGAAAAGGGTTGTGATAAACTTGGTGATCCAACGTAAAACTCATCCACTCCTATGAAGATGAAACCCAAAAAGAACAGTAAATTTCAAAAATTGAAAGAAAAATAAAAAATGATTTTTAAGCAAACATTCTTGACTATCCTCCCTACATATAAATTTTCGTGAAGAGATTGCACTCATGGTGCTTCTGGTAAAAAATGAGACCCAAATGCTTCAGAAATGAGCCATTTTACAATATCAATTTGTTTTTTTATATCATGAGCACATTGAATGCCTTTTCTCACGAAATACTGCATGAGAATAAACATTCAAACATTTGTGTTGTATATATTTTTATATTCTTTTACTATTACTTTGGATTTTTTTTCTGTTCGGGATGCGTGTGCACCAGGAGCAGAAAGTCCAAATACCTTAGTGCTTGGTGCTTGGAATGACTGACCTCGCATGTATTGTCGGTCTCTCAGAGGAACATCTATTTTGCAATTTGCACTGTAGATGTGACTTGTGAGTCGGGGTTGGCTTGGGCTGGGTTTAGTTTCACTGACAGCGGACGACTCCACGACGGAGTGTAGCAGTGACAACGAAGCTGATCAACCCACCTCCACGACCGCACCAACGGCGATCACCTCTTGTGTTGCTGACTCGTCGGTCGGGCGTACCAGTTCCTCTCCGACTGTGGGGTCTTTTCCAACTTCGACAAGTGCAACTATATAGGTAAATCGCGATCTTTCTTCAATTGTCCCTTTTTTGTGTGATAATTGGATACACTTCATTGCTATGCCAATTGTCGAATTGCCTTCAATTTGTAATTAAGGCAAGAGCACTAAAGACCCAGAAACTTGTAATGAATGTTATGGTTTAGTTCACAAAGTTATAAAAGTAATCAAACCATCCTTAAACTTGCACTGCATGGGATGATTTAGTCTAGAGCCAATCATGAGTGGACCAATGGCGCCTCGCTTGCTGCATCATGGCAAAGCAGCTCGCCCCAACATTTTTGCAAAAAAACCCTTAACCTTCTAGAAATCACGTGAGCGGTTCAATCCAGCTTATGTTTAGGGGCGCGCGGTACAATCACGCGCGGAGTAAAACCTCCTTTGTCCTCCTAATCTCCTCCTCTTGCTTTGTATTTTTCCTAACACTTGTTGTTTGGGGTGCATTACGGTTGCTACATGAGGCCCGCCACAAGCCTAAATGCCTAATCAATTGGCTCGATCAACAAACGTCAATACTAGTTCACAAAGAAAAAAAACATATGTGAATTGTGTAAAAAGGATGCCTTTTTATTCTACTTTATGATTTTTTTACTTTTTCATATTTTATTCATTTGCAACAGGAGAAAATAGAAAATTATAAGTTCAAGCCAGAACACGCGGCAAAAAATAATAATAGAAAATACAAAAGAAACCCTCTAGTTACACACATATTGTCACGCTAGCCGTTGCAAGTGGAGCACTTGTGTGTAGTAAGTTGCATATCTAGTGATGGACATGTAACTGGGGGTTACATATGTGCCCTCTGATGCACTGTCCATGCTGTTGTGCACGGCGCAGTCATGAATGCGTATGCTGTCCTTGCGGGGGTCTGATCATGTCACCTCCGACATCGAAGCAAGGCCGGTGCCAAATGTTGTGCCAGCCACATTGCTATGCTCGTCGCGGTCGTCGATGTGTACGTCGTCCTTGCAAAGGTGTGCCCGACGAAGGAGAACTACAGAGCTCAAGTACGTGTGCGCATGGCATGCCGTTAGAGCATCTCCAGCCGCGCCCCCAACAGGTCCTCCTTATGCGTTTTTGCCTCGCCGGCGCCGAAAAAACGACTCAGTCGCGCCCCCAGAAGCCCGTTTTTCGCTAGCTCGGCCGAAACTGGTGCCGGCGGACCCAGGCCGAACACGGCGCCCTGCGGGGTGATACGTCTCCAACGTATCTACTTTTCCAAACACTTTTGCCCTTGTTTTGGACTCTAACTTGTATGATTTGAATGGAACTGACCCGGACTGACGTTGTTTTCAGCAGAATTACCACGGTGTTATTTATGTGCAGGAGCAAACGTTCTCAGAATGACCTAAAACTTCACGGAGCCACTTTTCAGAAAATAAGAAAAATACCTGCCAAAGATGGAGGCAAGGGGGCCCACCGTCTATCCACGAGGGTGGGGGGCGCACCTGCCCCCCTAGGGCGAGCCCCCCTACCTCGTGGGCCCCCTGTAGACCTCCCGACTCCAACTCCAACTCTATATAACTTCTTTCGGGGAGAGAAGAAAGGAGAGAAGAAATCATCATGTTTTACGATACAGAGCCGCCGCCAAGCCCTAAAACCTCTCGGGAGGGCTGATCTGGAGTCCGTTCGGGGCTCCGGAGAGGGGAATCCGTCGCCATCGTCATCATCAACCATCCTCCATCACCAATTTCATGATGCTCACTGCCGTGCGTGAGTAATTCCATCATAGGCTTGCTGGGCGGTGATGGGTTGGATGGGATATATCATGTAATCGAGTTAGTTTTGTTAGGGTTTGATCCCTAGTGTTCACTATGTTCTGAGATTGATGTTGCTATGACTTTGCTATGCTTAATGCTTGTCACTAGGGCCCGAGTACCATGATTTCAGATCTGAACCTATTATGTTTTCATCAATATATGAGTGTTCTTGATCCTATCTTGCAAGTCTATAGTCACCTATTATGTGTTATGATCCGTTAATCCCGAAGTGACAATAATCGGGATACTTACCGGTGATGACCGTAGTTTGAGGAGTTCATGTATTCACTATCTGTTAATTCTTTGTTTCGGTTCTTTATTAAAAGGAGGCCTTAATATCCCTTAGTTTCCGTAAGGACACCGTTGCCACGGGAGGGTAGGACAAAAGATGTCATGCAAGTTTTTCCATAAGCACGTATGACTATGTTCGGAATACATGCCTACATTATATCAATGAACTGGAGCTAGTTCCGTGTCAACCTAGGTTATGACTGTTACATGATGAACCTCATCCGGCATAATTCTCCATCACCGATTCATTGCCTACGAGCTTTCCATATATTGTTCTTCGCTTATTTACTTTTCCGTTGCTATCATCACTATAAAATATCAAAAATATTACTTTTACTACTGTTACCTTTTGCTACCGTTATCACCACTATCATATTACTTTGCTACTAAACACTTTGCTGCAGATATTAAGTTTCCAGGTGTGGTTGAATTGACAACTCAGCTGCTAATACTTGATAATATTCTTTGGCTCCCCTTGTGTCGAATCAATAAATTTGGGTTGAATACTCTACCCTCGAAAACTGTTGCGATCCCCTATACTTGTGGGTTATCAAGACTATTTTCTGGCGCCGTTGCCGGGGAGCATAGCTCTATTCTTTGAGTCACTTGGGATATATATCTTCTTATCATTATGAAGAACTTGAGAGATCCAAAAACCAAGATCTATCCCTCAACTACGAGGGGAGGTAAGGAACTGCCATCTAGCTCTGCACTTGATTCACCTTCTGTTTTGAGTAAGCTTGCGACACCTACACCTGCTTCTGCTATTCGTTCTGATATGTCGCATGTTATTGATGATGCCACTTCTGCTATGCATGATACTTATGATGAAACTACCACTATGCCTGATACTACTATGCCACTTAGTGATTTTCTCGATGAACAACTTGCTAGGGCTAGAGAGATTGAAAATATTAAATTTGATGATACTAATGAAAGTGATGATGAAGAACCACTTGCCATTCCTAAGGGTTATGTTTTTGATCAAGATGCTTCTTTAGCTATTTTAGCTTGCAGAAATAGAACTGAACATAAAAGATTATTAGCTAAATGGAGTAAGCAATCTCTAAATGCTAGAATTAAACCTGACCCTGCTTTTGCTACTTCACCTATCTTTGTTATTGATAAGGATTATGAATTCTCTGTTGATCCTGATATAATTACTTTGGTTAAATCTGATCCTTTTCATGGTTATGCATCTGAAACTGTTGTGGCACATCTTACTAAACTGAATGATATAGCTACCCTGTTCACTAAAGATGAGAGAACTCGCTACTTTTATATCCTTAAAATATTTCTGTTCTCATTAAAGGGTGATGCTAAGATATGGTTCAATTCTCTTGATCCTGGTTGTGTGCGTAGTCCCCAGGATATGATTTATTACTTCTCTGCTAAATATTTCCCTGCTCATAAGAAATAAGCTGCTTTAAGGGGAATATATAATTTTGTGCGAATTGAAGAAGAGAGTCTCCCACAAGCTTGGGGGAGGCTTCTCCAATTACTTAATGCTTTGCATGATCATCCTCTTAAGAAAAATGAAATACTTGATATCTTTTATAATGGACTAACCGATGCCTCCAGAGATTACCTGGATAGTTGTGCTGGTTCTGTTTTCAGGGAAAGAACACTGGATGAAGCTGAAATTCTATTGAATATGTTGACAAATGAAAATAATTGGACACCTCCGGAGTCAATTCCTGATCCTATTCCAAAACCAACTCCGAAGAAGAGGGGTATTGTATTTCTCAGTCCTGAAGATATGCAAGAGGCAAAGAAATCTATGAAAGAAAAGGGTATTAAAGCTAAAGATGTTAAGAATTTACTTCCTATTGAAGAAATACATGGTCTTAATTTACCGCCTGTTGAAGAAACATATAATCTTAATCCATTACCTATTGAAGAAACTCATGGTCTTGATAACCCAACACAGGTAGTAAAGGTAAATTCTCTCTATAGATATGATAAAGTTGTAATCCCATTTACTAAAATTGCTAGCCCATGCTTAGATGAGTTTGATAAATTTATGGCTAAGCAAGAAGATTTTAATGCTTATTTTGGTAGACAATTAAAATATAATTCAAATATGCTTGGACACTTGGGTGATTATATGGATAATGTCAAAGGTGAACTTAAACTTATTAGTAAACATGCTTCTATGGTTACCACTCAAGTAGAACAAGTAATTAAAGCTCAAAATGATTTTCTCGATGAATTGAATAATAAGAATAATGATAATGTTGTTAGAGTTATGACTAGAGGTGGTAGAATGACTCGGGAACCTTTGTATCCTGAAGGCCATCCTAAGAGAATTGAGCAAGATTCTCAGAGAAATAATTTAGATGCACCTAGTTCTTCTAAAAAAAGAAAAATAAAAATGATAGGACTTTGCATGCTTCTAGTGATCCTATTGTTGAAACACCTGAGAATCCAAATGATATTTCTATTTCTGATGCTGAAACACAACCTGGTAATGAAACTGAAACTAGTGATAATGTTAATAATAATGTTCATGATGATGCTCCACCTAGTAATGATAATGATATAGAAATTGAACCTACTGTTGATCTTGATAACCCACAATCAAAGAATCAACGTTATGATAAGAAAGACTTCGTTGCTAGGAAACATGGTAAAGAAAGAGAGCCTTGGGTTCAGCAACCCATGCCCTTTCCTCCCAAACCATCCAAGAAAAAGGATGATGAGGATTTTGAGCGCTTTGCTGAAATGATTAGACCTATCTTTTTGCGTATGCGATTAACTAATATGCTCAAAACCAATCATTATGCTAAGTATATGAAAGATATTGTTACAAATAAAAGAAAGATACTGGAAGCTGAAATTTCCACCATGCTTGCTAATTACACTTTTAAGGGTGGAATACCAAAGAAACTTGGAGATCTAGGAGTACCCATTATACCATGCTCTATTAAAAGAAACTATGTTAAAATTGCTTTATGTGATCTTGGAGCCGGTGTTAGTGTTATGCCTCTCTCTTTATATCGTAGACTTGATTTGAATAAGTTGACACCTACTGAAATATCTTTGCAAATGGCTGATAAATCAACTGCTATACCTGTCGGTATTTGTGAGGATGTGCCTGTTGTAGTTGCAAATGTTACTATTTTAACGGACTTTGTTATTCTTGATATTCCCGAGGACGATAGTATGTCTATTATTCTTGGAAAACCCTTTTTGAATACTGCAGGGGCTATTATTGATTGCACTAAATGCAATGTCACTTTTCATGTTAATGGTAATGAGCACACGGTACACTTCCCGAGGAAACAACCACAAGTTCATAGTATCAACTCTATTGGAAAAATTCCATCGATTATATTTGGAGGTTTTGAATTTCCTCTTCCTACTGGCAAGAAGAAATATGATATTCTTGTTATTGGGGATGTGCATATCCCTGTTGAGGTAACATAGTGCTATTCGAAATTTCTCCGGTTCCATGTTATTCGGAATGAGTTCGTTAACAAGACTTGATCAACCTTATTAGTGGATTCCTTTTGATGATCATGAGATGGATGAAACTAGAAGGCACAACTTTCTGTTATTTATATTAAATTAAATAAAAATAAATAGTTGTCTGTCTGTTATCTGATTATCCGTGCAATATAAAAATACCTCGAAAATAAAAGTTCTCCAAATGCCCTGAAAATTCAATATGGTTTTTTCTAGAATATTTGAGGATTTATGGAATTGAGAACACACCAGGGGGGCCAACCACCTTCCCACGAGGGTGGAGGGCGCGCCCCTGCCTCGTGGGCCCACGGTGGACCTCCTCCACTTATTCTTGCACCCACACACTTCATCTTCCTCCCCCAAACACGAATATCCAGCTCAAGCACGAGTTCTAGCTCAATTTGCTGCCATTTTCGATCTCCTTGCTCAAAGCACCTCTCACAAAACTGCTTGGGGAGATTGTTCCTTGGTATGTGACTCCTCCATTGGTCCAATTAGTTTTTGTTCTAGTGCTTTATTCATTGCAAATTTTTTTTGCTTAGGTGACCCTGTTCTTGAGCTTGGATGTCAAATTTATATGGTTCCAAGTAGTTTTGATGCATGATATAGGTCCTAGGCACTTGTAGGAGTAGTTGCTATCAATATTATTGAGTTTGTTTTACTTTTATTTTGAAGTTACTAAAAAAATTCGGAATTTTTCAGAGGAAGAAAAATGCTTAGGAAAATGTTCCAAGGTGGTTCTTCAAGGAAGTAAGGACCCAGGCTTGCAATGCGTGATGCTGATGAAGAGCCACCAAGAGACGCTCTAGTGCGTCCTTGTGAGTGGCCTTCTGAAAATTTTATGGATCGAGCGGGAATAAAAGAAGAATTCAACGCATATTTGCGTAACGCTGATCTCGTGAGCTTCGAGGAAGAGAAGTGCAGTCAGTATCATAATCTCACTAGTTCCTTTGTGAGGAGGTTTGAATTTTCAACTTCACGTAATTCTCCAACTGTCCTGTTTGATCTTTATGATAAATCCTATACCATGGACTTAGAGGATTTTACCACTACATGCAAACTTCCACAATGGGGTAGTATAAGGGATCCTCGCAAATCTGAATTTAGAGATTTTCTTGCTAGCATAACTGTGGGAGAATCTAGAGATATTACACAAGCTACCATAGGGACCATTCACTTTTCTGCTATACATTATTTTGCTCTCTTCATAGGTAGATGCATAAATGGTAAAGATGAGGCATGTCACATGTGTGTCCCTGACCTCAGTATTCTTAGGAGTGCTGTGATATGAGACAAATCTTATAATTTGGGAGCCATTGTTGCACATAGGTTGCATCTTAATAGATTTAATGGAGATTTCTTTGGTGGAATTTATGCAACCCGCGTAGCTAATTTTCTTGGTATAGATGTACGCGTAGATGATATTGAATTACCTCCTGCCTATCTATATTTTAATGCTATGGTTCACCACCAGTTTGTCGAGAGGAACGAATCACCTCTCCAGTATCGACTAATCTTTGACAGACGCCGTGCTGTCCGTATTACTCTCCCTGCTCCTACTTTCTTTGATTATCAGGCAAGAAGAGGATATACTATTACCAGAGAGGAGGCAGATGAGTACGGGAGGAGAGAGGAGGCTGCTCGTCGCCACGCTGCAGCTCAACAAGCGATAGCTGCTGCATCACAGTACGACCCTAGCTACTATTATGGATATCAGCCAGGCCAGCCGTGGCCATAGACCAACTTAGGCCAAAAGCCTAAGCTTGGGGGAGTACGTATTTCTCACCGATATTACATTTATGCTCACACACTCATTGCTAGATGTCGGTGCTCATACTTTTTCATTGTATCATCCATGCTAGTTTATTTTCCCTTTTTATGCTTTCTTCTTGTGTGTTTAATAAACCTTAAGAAAAACCAAAAAAAATTAGTTGTAGCTTTTAATTAGTTTACTTTCCATGCATGTAGTAGTAATTAAAAGGAAAACCCAAAAAGATTTCATGTTCTTCTTTTGCTTGTTGGGAGCTTTCCTGTGTAAATAGTTTTATTTCTTTTCTTTTCTTTGAGGGTTGATAGGAGAAGACCATAATTAAATTGTTGAAGTGTCTCTTATATGCATTATTGTTGATCTGACAAAAGAGCCCATATTGCCTTGTCTTCTCCTGTTTATTGAATGCCTGCAGATTCCAGCTTAGTCCAATGCATGTGCACTATTATTATTATTCACATCGTTCGATCGTGCAAGTGAAGGGCAATTATGATGATATATGATGGACTGGCTGAGATGAGAAAAGCTGGTATGAACTCAACCTCTTTTGTTTTTGTAAATATGATTAGTTCATCGTTCCTGATTCAGCCTATTATGAATAAACATGTTTGCAATGACAACTAGAGATCATAGTTTCTTGTGCCATCCTTGATTAGCTATGAGTTATAATGGTTTACCTTGCGTGCCAACATGCTATTAAAATGGTTATGATGTGGTATGATAGGGTGGTATCCTCCTCTGAATGATTTAAGTGACTTGACTTAGCACATGTTCACGCATGTAGTTGAAACAAAATCAACATAGCCTTCACAATATTTATGTTCATGGTGGATTATATCCTACTCATGCTTGCATTCGGTGTTGATTAATTTTAATACATGTTCATGACTGTTGTCGCTCTCTAGCTGGTCGCTGTCGTGGTTCTAACTCTGACAGTGATGTAGGGGGGTGAGTATGGAGAGGCTAGATCCTAGCTATTGGGAAGTTGTTACACGCGAGGTTTACGAGTTCAGGCCCTTCTCGGAGGAAGTAATAGCCCTACGTCTCGGAGCCCGGAGGCGGTCGACTGGATTATGCGTGTATGGATTACAGGGGTGCGAACCCTTCCTACTGAGGAGGGGGGTGGCTTATATAGAGTTCGCCGACCCCCTCCTGCCCTCAGTAATGCAGGGTTTTAAAGTACATTTAAGATGGGGCGTTACTGGTAACGCCTCTAATAAAGTGTTGTAATGACCATGAAGACTACTTAACAGCTGATCGTTTGCCTACGGAGTGACTGTAGATCTCCTGGCAATCGAGTGAATAGCTTCATGGTCGAGTGGTAGCTTCTTGGTCGAGTGGTAGCTTCTTGGTCGAGTGTCTTGAACCCGTCGAGTGAAGTACCTTCAAGTCGATTGATGGGTGATTTCTTCTAGGGATGTCCTTGGGTAGGACTCTCTGGGACGGGTCCATGCTCCTACCCCAGGTACATAGCTTCATCATTAGCCCCCGAATGGATCGAGGTTAGAGTGGGGGAAGAGTTGGGGATCCTTTCCGACCGGTTCTTCGAGGTTGTAAGAGTGCCTCGCTTAGGGTCAGTTGTCGCGGATGACGTCACCAACCTCTTTCAGTCGCCTTGATCCATTCCAGGCCCTTCGTCGAGTGAATATCCTTGCTTGTGACATGCTGAGTGTTGGTACGAGCGGGATACTCTGTTTTTGGCAAGTGGTTCTGCGGCCCGCGGATCTCATGGGATTTGGATTTTGGGAAGCGCGCGGGACGGGAGTAGCCGCAGTAATCGGAAGTGAAAAAGCGGAAACTCCTCGATCCTCGCGTCGCCTTTTCGCCACGTACTGTGCGCACGTCTGTTGCGGGATTTGACTGGGCTGCCTGGGCCTACCGGTCAGTCACTCGGGAGCAGCCCCTTATAAGTTGCCGGCTCGGGGTTTCCAAGCCGCACGCTTCTCTTCTGCTTCCTTCTTTCTTTCTTCCTCTCTCCCTTCGCCAGCTCTCCTGCGACCCTCGGCCGTACCCTAGCGCCGTTAGCCCGTGCGAGACCTCGCCGGCAACGATGGTGAAGGGCAAGACCACTGCTTTGGAGCGCGCGAAGAAGGCGGCGGCGGCGGTGAAAGGGAAGAAGTCTTCGCGAGGTGGATCTTCCTCTCGGACCACCCTGCCCAAGGGTTGGATTCAGGGCGATTGGATGCCATCGGTGCTCCGGCAGGAAGATCTCAACGACATGGTCGAGGGAGGAGCCATTCCCCACGAGGCCGCGCGTCTCCCGGGGAGGGAGATTGAGCCGCAACCCCACGACGGTGAGTGCGTGCTCCTCGCCACCCACATCGACCGAGGGTTTTCTCTGCCTCCCCATCCATTCTTCCGGAGCTTCTTGAATTTCTTCGGAGCGCAGTTCCATCACTTTACCCCCAATTCCATAGTCTACCTTGCCGCGTTCATTTCCATGTGCGAGGCCTTCCTGGGTTGTCGTCCGCATTGGGGGCTTTTCAAGCATATCTTTACTTGCCGCTCCCAGTCCGTGAAGAAGGCCAAGTCGAGTGACGAGAAGATGCAAGTCATCCAGTTGTGCGGGGGTCTGGCGATCCAGACGAGGGGGAAGAGCTCTTTCCCCTCTATCACCTTCCCGGAGTCGGTCCGCGGTTGGCAGTCGACCTGGTTCTACTGCCAGGACCAGGCGACCCCCGGGCAGTCGACCGGTCTTCCTCCTTTTTCACTCGACCGAGCCGAGAAGCCTATCTCTCCGAAGGTCACGCCGGAGGAAAGTGCCCAAGTCAAGGTATTGGCGGGTCGAGTGGTTGAACTTGTCCATGAGGGGGTGACTGGGATGGACCTGTTAGAGGTCTTTCTCCAAAGGCGCATCCAACCGCTCCAGGCGCGAGACCATACGATGTGGCTGTATTCTGGCCTTGACGACACCACTCGGATCCACCCGGAGGAGGTCACCGATGAGATGCTGGAGGGGTGGCTGTCAAGCATCACGGGGAACAAAGACAACCCTCGAGGAGCCAGAAGGGTGATTCCACTCGACAACTCATATGAAGTGGATCAGGTATGTCTTTGTGTCGGATATCTGGCCTTCTGTATTAGTCTTCTTTGTGTAAGTCGACTGACTTTCGTCCTGTCCGTTGTCCTCCAGGCTACCACTGAGATGTACTCGACGCCCAACGGGGCACAAGGGCCGACCGAGGAAGGTGAGGGGAGCAGAGGCGAGAGCGGGGACGACCAGGTCGAGTGGGAGTCCGACGGTGAGGGAGAGGAGGGCGACGGCATCTTCTCCAGTGAGGAGGAGGAGGAGGCTGAACCCTCCCGCCCGGAGGGACGGTCCAAGCTCGCCCACGATCTAGCGCAGGAACGTGGCAAGGCGGCCGCTCCTGTTGGGCAGTCGTCGAAACGCCCTCGGACTTCTTCTCCTCCGCTGACCGGGAAGGCTCCCAAGCACCCGCGAACGGCGCCATCTAAGCCGCCCAAGGCCTTGCCCAAAATGAAGATAGCTGTTCCCACCATTTCGGGGTAACAACAGCACTTGCTTTCCTTTGTCGACTGTGGATGGATCCTTGGTCGATTCACTAGGCCAACTGACTAACTTTCGAGATTTGCAGTGGTGCAACTTCTGAGGTCTCCGCCAGGAACGACGACCAAGAGATGGAGGACGCTGTCACCTCCAACCTTGGTACGATCACTGCCGTCCTGCTTACGAGTCGACTGAAGCGTTGGTCGATTGAATGTTTTCCTTGCAGCTCCTCCTCATGTTATCGACCTCCCGGACGACGACGACAACACACCACTGAGGGTGAAGAGGAAGAAGAAGGTGTTGGCTGGCAAGGCT
This sequence comes from Triticum aestivum, assembly GCF_018294505.1. Classification (NCBI taxonomy): domain Eukaryota; kingdom Viridiplantae; phylum Streptophyta; class Magnoliopsida; order Poales; family Poaceae; genus Triticum; species Triticum aestivum. The sequence continues at coordinate 164,954,803 of NC_057809.1, read as the reverse complement.
CCGCAATCCACTCCCGCGCCTGAGGCTGCAGTTCGGGGTGATGGCGAACCCACTCGGGCTTCCGTGACTTTCGCTGTTCCTTTGACGAGTGTGCAGCCTTCAGCGTCGACTGCAGATCCGTCTTCGCTTTTTGCTGCGTACCCCGTCCCTGAGGACCAAGCGGCTGCTGCGAAGGAGGATGTACGCCAGGCTGGAGTCATGATGGAGCAGGTAAAAGTGGCTCGGGAGGCTTGCCAGGCGGCTTACGACGCAAGCTCGGCTCTTCAGAGCAATGTCCAGGTCAGTCGACTTCAACACTTGGCCTGTTTTGGTATGTTCTTTGAAGAATCTCTTTTCCGAAGATCTTTAAGTTTGTACACCCACTGGGTGTTTTTTTTGAACGAGTGGGGGCATGCTAAGTGCACCCACTGGGTGTAGTCCCTGAGACTACGGTCGACTGCTGGCGGTCGGCTGTAGTCTTTAAATTGAGTCGTAGTTGAGTTTCTTCGCTCTGTCTGATCGGGCCATGTCGAATGGAAGTCGACTGCGGGCAGTCGACGTCTTTCTCTCTTTTTTTTACTGGGTGTAGGCTTATTGTCTCTCAGCTGCTCGGAAGCAACTTGTCTTTGACTCGACTTCAAGGGTCGGTCGGGTGGGATAGGAACCAGTGGGGGCACGCTAAGTGCACCCACTGGGTGTAGTCCCCGAGACTATGGTGGACTGCTGGTAGTCGACCGTAGTCTTAGTATTTATTGTCTTTGTTGCTCTTCTTCTTTTTTTACTGAGATTGCAACTCCTCCCCTTTGACTTCAGAAGTCTTGTGATCTTGGAACCTGCTTGGCTGACCTGGAGAAGCAGCAAATTCAAATGAACCTCGATCTGGAGCTGGCCAGGACGGAGCTGCAGGAGGTCAGAGACGGTGCCGCAGGTAAGACGCCTTTGTCGACTGGTTAGTTTTCAGGCTTGAGTATCTCTTCGCTTTCTCTGACTCAATCATCATTTTTGCAGAAAAACTGAAAGAAGCTCTGGCGAAGAAGGATCAGGACTTGGCTGCTGCCCGTAAGGAGGCTGATGACAAGACCGCTCTGGCCGCGCAGAAGCTGGCTTCGGTCGACCAATTAGAAGGGGAGAACACCAAGTTGAAGACCGATCTGAAGGAAGCCAACAGGGAGTGTTCGCGTTGGAAGAAGGAGCACCTCACCCTGAGCGAGAAGATGGAAAGCATCGCTCGCAGGAGAGACGACCTGGAAAGCTACTTGAGGAGCTTTGCCAAGAAGCTGTACATCAAGCTCGAAGGTGCACAATCAGTTCCGACTGGTTCTCTTTGTGTCGACTCAGTTTTATGAATTTGACTTATCCTTGGGCCGTGCATGCAGAACTTTGCCAGAACTTCGAAGAGGAGACCGGGCGGATCGAAACAGGTTTGGATCCAATCAACTCTCCGGTGCAAGACGAAGCTGCCATGAACCTGCTCCGACTGGAATCCCGCGTTGACGGCGTCGTGGATTACTTGGCTCGACTGAAGGTTGCCATGACGCGGATCGACCCGACGCTTTGGCCAGAGTCCACGCTCCAGAACGATCTCAAGTCTCTGATGACTCGACTCAACGGAATCCCTGACCGAGTGCAAGAGTGGAAGAAGTCTTCAGCTCGGTGTGGTGCCGACGTGGCTCTGTCTCTGGTCCGCGTCCATTGCAAGGAGGTGCGGCAGGAGAAGCTGGCCGCCATCCAAGTTGCCAACACGAGGAAGCACAACTTCCAGGACTTCATGGAGACATTTATTGCTGCTGCTACCCGCATCGCAGATGAGATCGACTTGGATGAGTTTGTCGCCCCTGCCAGTCCTCCTCCTCCCGAGGAATGAAAAAACTTGCCTCGGGATGCCGAGTGTATTTTGTAATCCGTTAAACTCTGCCTTAAATTTTCCTCGGAATGCCGAGTGGAAGTGTAACAGTTAAACTCTGCCGAGCTGTGGGCTCGAGTACTTCGATCTGAGGTCTCTCGGATATTTTAGGCTTTATTTGAACTTGATTTGTCGTTGAATCTCTTTGTGGATGACCCGTCGAGTGGGATTTGATCTTCTCTCAAAATAACTTTGTGTCTGTGGTGCAGCTCCGAAGGAGAAGGTGGCAGTCGACCTGCCTCTCGTCGTCCTTGGGACATGAGAAGTGTTTCATACTTAGGCGAGCGCTGGGCTGCAGCTAAGCCTCCGAGCGGGAGGTTTGCTCTCGCTCGGTAGGATTTTAAACTTAGGCGAGTGCTGACTGCAGCTAAGTCTCTTCGTAGGAGAACTTAGGCGAGTGCTGGACTGCAGCTAAGCCCCCGAGTGGGGGGTTTGCTCTCCACTCGGTAGGATTTTTCAAACTTAGGCGAGTGCCGACCGCACCTAAGTCTCTTCGTAGGAGAGCTTAGGCGAGTACTGGACTGCAGCTAAGCCCCCGAGTGGGAGGTTTGCTCTCCACTCGGTAGGATTTTTCAAACTTAGGCGAGCGCCGGACTGCAGCTAAGTCTCTAAATGAGAGAACTTAGGCGAGTGCTGGACTGCAGCTAAGCCCCCAAGTGGGAGGATCGCTCTCCACTCGGTAGGATTTTTCAAACTTAGGCGAGTGCCGGACTGCAGCTAAGTCTCTAAATGAGAGAACTTAGGCGAGTGCTGGACTGCAGCTAAGCCCCCGAGTGGGAGGATCGCTCTCCACTCGGTAGGATTTTTTCAAACTTAGGCGAGTGCCGGACTGCAGCTAAGTCTCTAAATGAGAGAACTTAGGCGAGTGTTGTACTGCAGCTAAGCCCCCGAGTGGGAGGATCGCTCTCCACTCGGTAGGATTTTTTCAAACTTAGGTGAGCGCCGGACTGCAGCTAAGTCTCTAAATGAGAGAACTTAGGCGAGTGCTGGACTGCAGCTAAGCCCCCGAGTGGGAGGATCGCTCTCCACTCGGTAGGATTTTTTCAAACTTAGGCGAGTGCCGGACTGCAGGTAAGTCTCTAAATGAGAGAACTTAGGCGAGTGCTGGACTGCAGCTAAGCCCCCGAGTGGGAGGATCGCTCTCCACTCGGTAGGATTTTTTCAAACTTAGGCGAGTGCCGAACTGCAGTTAAGTCTCTAAATGAGAGAACTTAGGCGAGTGCTGGACTGCAGCTAAGCCCCCGAGTGGGAGGATCGCTCTCCACTCGGTAGGATTTTTCAAACTTAGGCGAGACGGATTCGCAGCTAAGTCACCCACTGGGGGATTTCGTATGTAAACAAAAGTGACAACAATTAATGGAACACTCTTGCCTTTGATAAAAACGAACTGCAGGAATTTTTCTTATTACATCTCGTCCAAGGTTGAGCTCAAGTGTAAAAGGGGCGGAGTAGTTCCGCATTCCAAGCTCGAGGCTCGTCGATCTGGCGATCAACATTGAAGAGGTGATACGCTCCATTGTGGAGGACTCTGGTGATGATGAAGGGACCTTCCCAAGTGGGAGCAAGCTTGTGTGCTTTCTGTTGATCCACTCGGAGGACCAAATCTCCTTCTTGGAAGGCTCGACTCTTCACATTCCGGGCGTGGAATCGACGCAAGTCTTGCTGATAAATGGTTGATCTGATCATGGCCATCTCCCTCTCTTCTTCGAGGAGGTCGACTGCGTCTTGCCGGGCCTGTTCTGCTTCATCTTCGGTGTAAAGCTCGACTCGGGGTGCGTTGTGAAGAAGATCACTTGGCAGAACCGCTTCGGCTCCATAAACCAGAAAGAATGGAGTTCTTCTAGTCGACCACTTAGGGGTGGTCCTCAATCCCCACAGAACTGACGGAAGCTCGTCGACCCAAGCACATGCCGCGTGCTTGAGATCACGCATCAGCCGAGGTTTCAGTCCTTTAAGATTCAGACCATTTGCTCTTTCAGCTTGCCCATTCGACTGAGGATGCGCGACCGACGCGTAGTCGACTCGTGTGCCTTGAGAGGCGCAAAAAGCTCTGAACTGGTCCGAATCAAAGTTTGACCCATTGTCGGTGATGATGCTATGAGGGACTCCATATCTGAATGTTAGTCCTTTGACGAAACTGATAGCAGTGCCAGCATCGAGGTTCTTGATAGGCTTGGCTTCGATCCATTTGGTGAACTTGTCGACTGCCACAAGCACATGCGTGAACCCGCTCATGCCTGTTCTCAGTGGACCAACCATGTCCAGTCCCCAGACAGCAAATGGCCAGACGAGAGGAATGGTCTTCAGGGCTGATGCAGGCTTGTGTGACATGTTGGAGTAGAACTGGCAGCCTCCGCACTTGTCGACTATCTCTTTTGCCATCTCATTTGCTCTAGGCCAGAAGAATCCCGCTCGGTATGCTTTAGCCACAATGGTCCGAGAGGACGCATGGTGGCCACAGGTTCCCGAGTGGATATCATCAAGGATTATCCAACCTTCTTCTGGTGTTATGCACTTCTGACCGATTCCAGTCGCGCTTTCTCTATACAACTGCCCCTTTATGACTGTGAAGGCCTTAGATCGGCGGACGATCTGTCGAGCCTCTTCCTCGTCTTCTGGGAGCTCTTTCCTTAGGATATACGCGATATACGGTATCGTCCAGTCGGGAGTTATTGCCAAGACTTCCATGATTAGGTCGACCATAGCAGGAACTTCGACTTCAGTCGGATCTGTGGCACTTTTTGGTTGTGGGGCTTCTTCTGTGAAAGGATCTTCCTGGACTGACGACGAGCGGATGTGCTCCAAAAACACATTGCTGGGAATGGCTTCTCGCTTGGAGCCTATCTTTGCCAGGTCATCAGCTGCTTGGTTTTTCAGTCGGGGGATGTGATGAAGCTCTAACCCCTCGAATTTCTTTTCTAGCTTTCTCACTGCATTGCAATAACCAGTCATAGCTGGACTTCTGACGTCCCACTCCTTCATCACCTGATTAACCACCAAATCTGAGTCGCCATAGACCATGAGGCGACGGACGCCGAGTGAAATGGCCATGCGCAACCCATACAAAAGTGCTTCATACTCTGCTTCATTGTTGGAGGAATCGAAGTGAATCTGGAGAACATATCTGAGCTTATCTCCTCGGGGGGAGACTAGAACTACCCCAGCACCGGAACCATTCAGCATCTTAGATCCGTCGAAAAACATGGTCCAGTGCTCCGAGTGAACTTGAGTCGGAAGTTGCTGTTCAATCCACTCGGCGATGAAATCTGCGATTGCTTGGGACTTGATAGCCTTCTTTGCTTCAAACTTGATATCTAAGGGAAGGAGTTCAATCGCCCACTTGGCCACTCGACCAGTTGCATCTCTGTTATGCAGAATCTCTGACAGTGGGGCGTCACTGACAACTATAATGGAATGGTCAGAGAAGTAGTGTGCAACCTTCTTCGTGGTCATGTAAATCCCATATACAAGCTTCTGGTAGTGAGGGTATCTTTGTTTTGAAGGGGTCAAAACTTCAGACAGATAATAGACTGGGCGCTGAACTCTGAAGGCCTTTCCTTCTTCTTCCCGCTCGACCGTGAGTACTGTACTGACAACTTGTCCCGTGGCCGCAATGTACAGCAGCAGAGGCTCTTTGCTGATTGGGGCAGCAAGCACCGGCTGGGTGGAGAGCAGAGCTTTGAGTTCTGCAAACGCTGCGTCAGCTTCTGGAGTCCACTCGAACTTGTCAGACTTCTTCATCAGTCGGTAGAGAGGCAACGCCTTTTCACCGAGACGAGAAATGAATCGACTTAAAGCGGCCAAGCAGCCTGTAAGCTTTTGGACATCGTGCACGCGTACAGGACGCTTCATCCGGAGTATGGTGCCAATTTTCTCAGGATTGGCGTCGATCCCTCGTTCGGAAACGAGAAAACCGAGTAACTTTCCGCCTGGAACTCCGAATGTGCACTTTGATGGATTGAGCTTGATATCATACCTCCTGAGGTTGGCAAAGGTTTCGGCAAGGTCAGCTCGCAGGTCGGAACCTTTCCGTGACTTGACCACAATATCATCCATGTATGCCTCCACATTCCGACTGATTTGAGTGAGTAAACACTTCTGGATCATTCTCATGAACGTGGCTCCGGCGTTCTTGAGGCCGAACGGCATGGTGACATAACAGAAGCATCCGAATGGGGTGATGAAAGCTGTTTTGATTTCGTCGGGTTCATACAGACGGATCTGATGGTACCCGGAATAAGCATCTAGAAAAGACAATCTCTCGCACCCCGCAGTCGAGTCGACTATTTGGTCGATGCGAGGGAGAGGAAAATGGTCTTTCGGGCAGGCCCGATTGATATGTTTGAAATCTATGCACATGCGAAGTGACTTGTCTTTCTTGGGGACCATGACTACATTGGCAAGCCACTCAGAGTGGTAAATCTCTCGGATAAACTCCGCTGCTAAGAGCCGAGCCACCTCCTCGCCAATGGCTTGCTTCTTCTGGATGGCGGACCGTCGAAGGTGTTCCTTCACAGGCTTGAATTTTGAGTCGACCCGCAGACGGTGCTCAGCCAGCCCCCTGGGAACTCCAGGCATGTCAGAGGGTTTCCATGCGAAGATGTCCCAGTTCTCACGGAGGAGCTGGATGAGCGCTTCTTCCTATTTGGATTCAAGCGTCGTTGAGATATGAGTCAGGGCAGCATCGAGGTCGGTCGGGTGAATGTGGACTGTCTTCGTTTCACCAGTCGACTGAAAAGCTGACTCTGAAGCGGGCTTCTTGGCCCGTAGCAATTCACTCGGATCGGCAGTCTTTTGGTACTCTTGCAGCTCGACCACTGCCATCTGAGCATCTGCAATCTTTGAGCCTTTCTGAAAGCATTCTTCTGCCTTCTTCCGATTGCCTGTAACAGTGATCACCCCTTTAGGGCCCGGCATCTTCAGTTTGAGGTACACGTAACATGGTCGAGCCATGAAACGCGCGTAAGCTGGCCTGCCCAAAATGGCATGATAAGCACTTTGGAAGTCCACAACCTCGAATGTCAACTTTTCCTTGCGGTAATTCTTTGAATCACCGAAAACCACATCAAGAGCGATCTGGCCGAGTGATTGGGCTTTCTTCCCAGGAATGACTCCGTGGAAACTCATACTACTGGTGCTGAGCCTGGACGTCGGAATGCCCATTCCTTTCAATGTTTCGGCATACAGTATGTTCAGGCCACTGCCGCCATCCATCAGGACTTTAGTCAGTCGAGTGCCTTCAACAATTGGGTCGACCACCAAATCTTGCCTCCCAGGGGTGGCAATGTGCGTTGGGTGATCAGACTGGTCGAATGTGATGGCAGTCTGAGACCACTTCAGGTAACTGGGTGTTGCCGGGGCAACCATGTTCACCTCTCGGTTAATGACTTTCAGTCGACTTTTGCTCTCGACATCGGCAAAAATCATCAGGGTGGAATTGACTTGGGGGTATCCATCGTCGTTGTCTTCCTTGTCCTCGACCCTGCCCGACTCTTTTTCCTTATCCTTGGACTGCTTTCCTTGGAGCTGCTGAATCAGGAGTCGGCACTGTCGAGTGGTATGCTTTGGGTAAATAAAACTGCCCTCTTCATCTTTCTTGGTGTGGATGTGACATGGCAGATCCAAAACATCATTTCCGTCTTGATCCTTGACTTTTTTGGGCTTCCAGGCGCCCTTGGGTTTTCCCTTGAAGTTTCCCTGGGCTACGGCCAGGGCCTCCCCAGGAGCGGCTGGCTCGGCCTTCCGTTTCTGCTTCCGACTGGAATTGCCTCCAGTTTCCTGGGTGACTGCTTTCTGCTTGCCACTCCGGAGTCGATCTTCGTCTTCTCCGTTAGCATACTTGGTGGCAATCTCCATCATCCGATTCAGAGACATCTCTCCAGTTCGACCGAACTTCAGATTCAACTCTCTGTATTTAACACCTTCCTTGAAGGCACAAACTGCTTGATGGTCCGACACGTTCTCAACCGAGTGATGCAGCGTGATCCACCTCTGGATGTATTCCCTCAGAGTTTCATTCGGCTTCTGCACACAAGACCGTAACTCTGTTAGGCCTGCAGGTCGCTTGCATGTTCCTTCAAAGGTTGTGATAAACACTCGGGAGAGGTCCTCCCAAGTGTAAATGCTGCTGGGTGCCAACTGATTTAGCCATGCTCTGGCCGAGCCCTCTAACATGAGAGGCAAATGCTTCATGGCCACCTCGTCATTGCCACCGCCAATCTGTACAGCCACCCGGTAATCTTCGAGCCAGGTGTCAGGCTTAGATTCACCGGTGAACTTGCCGATTCCAGTCGCCAACCTGAAATTGGGAGGTATCACTGCGGCTCTGATGGCTCGGCTGAAGCACTCTGGCCCTGAAGCGCGTACTCTGCTGCTGGCAGGCGCATCTCTGTTGTGGCCTTCTCGATGAGCTCTGTTCCTGTCAACCAAACCTTGAACGAGGATGGATCTCGCATCAAAGCCTAGGTCCCTGGGGTCGACTGGAATCCTCTGCCCAACACTATGAGGGCGTCTATCATCTTGCCGTCGAGGCGCATATGACCCACTCCTCGGGGGAGGGGTTGGCACTCGACGTCGATCATCACGGTCGAGTCGGTGATCATACTGCTCATTCCTCCTGTACTGATCATGTTGGCCACCATGTCCCTCATGCCTCGGGGGCGATCTCGGGCTGTGAGCTGACTCGACTATATCTGTTGCGACAGACCGCCTGTGGATCCTATTCCGCGATTGTGAGACAGCGGAATTCTGGTCTCCCGCCGCCCGGAGCAATGCTCTGATCTGTAACAAGCCCCTGCCAGCCTCCGATTGGGAGGGCTGAATCGATTCTGCTATACGGGCCACAGTGGCCAGATTCTGAACTGGGGTTCGATATACCTGCGTCGGCGGGAAGAGCTGGCGTCGACTAGACTCGGGAGCCCGCTGACGCGCTTGCTCGTCGAGTGCTCGCTGGAGATTCTCCAGTCGAGTGCGCTCGGCCAAGTTGGCCAAACGCGCGTCCTCCAAGGCCCGGGCCTCGGGGGTCTCTCCGACGATAGGAGTGCGGAGCGCGTCCATGTTCCGGCGGCGAAGCTCCTCTCGCTGCAATGACATGAGAGGTTCGGGGAGATATTCGTCGTGGGGATGCGACGGATTGCCCCCACCCGCGCCTCCATCAGTGCGAGGGAAACCAGGGGGACTGTGTGTTCCATCGACCGCCAGAACCTCAGCCGCTGGATCGCTGCTGTCACACTCAGATGCGGTCTCCACGGAGCCAGTCGACAGATCGAACAGGCCGTAGAGGGATTCGACGGGCTCGATGGCCGCGACTTGTGGGGCTGCCAATTGGCGGGCCACGGCGTGCCTCACCCACCGCTGAAGTCTTGACCGACCGGAGCGCTTGCGCTGGTGGGAGACAGGGCGGGGAGACGATACGGGGGCCGACCCATATTGGGTCGACGGTTGCCGCAGGAGGATGCCACGAACGCATGCGCGGAAATGTGTCGCACCGCGGGCGGGGAGCGCGTCGATGTCGAGCGGTGCCTCCTGAAGCCAGGCGGAGTCGTCGATGATGAAGGTGAGCGCGCCGAGACGGATCTCGCGGTCCTCCACCAAAACTCCGCAAGAAAACATGATCAAAGGGATCGAGAAAAATCACAACTTCTCCAACTAAGCGCTAAGATTCCAGCCCCACGGTGGGCGCCAACTGTCGTGGTTCTAACTCTGACAGTGATGTAGGGGGGTGAGTATGGAGAGGCTAGATCCTAGCTATTGGGAAGTTGTTACACGCGAGGTTTACGAGTTCAGGCCCTTCTCGGAGGAAGTAATAGCCCTACGTCTCGGAGCCCGGAGGCGGTCGACTGGATTATGCGTGTATGGATTACAGGGGTGCGAACCCTTCCTACTGAGGAGGGGGGTGGCTTATATATAGTTCGCCGACCCCCTCCTGCCCTCAGTAATGCAGGGTTTTAAAGTACATTTAAGATGGGGCGTTACTGGTAACGCCTCTAATAAAGTGTTGTAATGACCATGAAGACTACTTAACAGCTGACCGTTTGCCTACGGAGTGACTGTAGATCTCCTGGCAGTCGAGTGAATAGCTTCATGGTCGAGTGGTAGCTTCTTGGTCGAGTGGTAGCTTCTTGGTCGAGTGTCTTGAACCCGTCGAGTGAAGTACCTTCAAGTCGATTGATGGGTGATTTCTTCTAGGGATGTCCTTGGGTAGGACTCTTTGGGACAGGTCCGTGCTCCTACCCCAGGTACATAGCTTCATCAGTCGCTTCCTAGTCTTTTGCTAGCCTTCACCTGTACTAAGCGGGAATACTGCTTGTGCATCCAATCCCTTAAACCCCAAAGTTATTCCAGATGAGTCCACTATACCTACCTATATACAGTATCTACCTGTCGTTCTAAGTAAATTTGTATGTGCCAAACTCTAAACCTTCAAATAAATATCCTGTTTTGTATGATCAAATAGCTCATGTATCAACTAGGGCTGTCTGTATCTTCCATGTTAGGCGGGTTATTCTCAAGAGGGGTGGACTCCGCTCCTCACTCACAAGATAAATGGCTGGTCACCAGGATGCCCAATCCCATGCTTTATGCAAACTAAATCAAAATAATTGTAAACCAAACTCCCCCTGGGACTCTTGTTAGTTGGAGGCACTCATTGTTTCGAGCAAGTCATGGATTGATGCTTGTGGTGGAAGGGGGAGTACAAACTTTACCATTCTGTTTGGGAACCGCCTATAATGTGTGTAGCATGGAAGATATCGCCATCTCTTGGTTGTTATGTTGACAATGAAAGTATACCGCTCAAAATATTATTCACCTCTGTTTTAAAACCGAGCTCTGGCACCTCTACAAATCCCTGCTTCCCTCTGCGAATGGCCTATATATTTACTTTTATGCTGAGTCATCATCCTCTTATTAAAAATCACCAGTTGGAGAGCACTGCTGTCATTTGCATTCATTACTGTTAGTTTACATCGAGTATGACTTGACCGGATCTCTTTTACCATGAATTACAATGTCTAGTCAGTCCTTGGTCTTTAAAGGTGCTCTGCATTTATGTTTTGCGGTCTCAGAAAGGGCTAGCGAGATACCATCTTGTTATATCATATTATGATTGTTTTGAGAAAGTGTTGTCATCCGAGATTTATTATTATGGCTCGCTAGTTGATTATGCTATTGATATGAGTAAACTTGAGACCTATGCGTTATTGCAAATGTGGTTAGTTATAATCTTTGCTGAAAACTTGAATGCTGGCTTTACATATTTACAACAGCAAGAGCAAACAGAGTTTGTAAAAGTTTTTCTTTATCACTTTCAGTTTGTTAACTGAATTGCTTGAGGACAAGAAAAGGTTTAAGCTTGGGGGGGTTGATACGTCTCCAATGTATCTACTTTTCCAAACACTTTTGCCCTTATTTTGGACTCTAACTTGCATGATTTGAATGGAACTGACCCGGACTGACGCTGTTTTCAGCAGAATTACCATGGTGTTATTTATGTGCAAGAGCAAACATTCTTGGAATGACATGAAACTTCACGGAGCCACTTTTCAGAAAATAAGAAAAATACCTGCCAAAGATGAAGGCCGGGGGGCCCACCGTCTCTACACGAGGGTGGGGGCGCGCCCCCCCTACCTTGTGGGCCCCTTGTTGCCTCTCCGACTCCAACTCCACCTCAATATATTGAGTTTCAGGGAGAAAAAAATCAGGGTGAAGAAAATCATCGCGTTTTATGATACAGAGCCGCCGCCAAGCCCTAAAACCTCTCGGGAGGGCTGATCCGGAGTCCGTTCGGGGCTCCGGAGAGGGGAATCCGTCGCCATCGTCATCATCAACCACCCTCCATCACCAATTTCATGATGCTCACCGCCGTGCGTGAGTAATTCCATCGTAGGCTTGCTGGACGGTGATGGGTTGGATGGGATCTAGCATGTAATCAAGTTAGTTTTGTTAGGGTTTGATCCCTAGTGTCCACTATGTTCTGAGATTGATGTTGCTATGACTTTGCTATGCTTAATGCTTGTCACTAGGGCCCGAGTGCCATGATTCCAGATCTGAACCTATTATGTTTTCATCAATATATGAGTGTTCTTGATCCTATCTTGCAAGTCTATAGTCACCAATTATGTGTTATGATCCGTTAACCCCGAAGTGACAATAATTGGGATACTTACCGGTGATGACCGTAGTTTGAGGAGTTCATGTATTCACTATGTGTTAATGCTTTGTTCCAGTTCTCTATTAAAAGGAGGCCTTAATATCCCTTAGTTTTCGTAAGGACCCCGCTGCCACGGGAGGGTAGGACAAAAGATGTCATGCAAGTTCTTTTCCATAAGCACGTATGACAATGTTCGAAATACATGCCTACATTATATCAATGAACTGGAGCTAGTTCTGTGTCACCCTAGGTTATGACTGTTACATGATGAACCGCATCCGGCATAATTCTCCATCACCGATCCATTGCCTACGAGCTTTCCATATATTGGTCTTCGCTTATTTACTTTTCCGTTGCTATTGCTATCATCACTATAAAATACCAAAAACATTACTTTTACTACTGTTACCTTTTGCTACCGTTATCACCACTATCATATTACTTTGCTACTAAACACTATGCTGCAGATATTAAGTTTCCAGGTGTGGTTGAATTGACAACTCAACTGCTAATACTTGAGAATATTCTTTGGCTCCCCTTGTGTCGAATCAATAAATTTGGGTTGAATACTCTACCCTCGAAAACTGTTGCGATCCCCTATACTTGTGGGTTATCACGGGGTGCCTGGGGGCGCCGGCACAAGCGAAAAGGCGGGTGGGTCCGCCCTGTCGGTGAGTCGAGCGCTGATACGTCTCCGTCGTATCTACTTTTTCAAACACTTTTGCCCTTGTTTTGGACTCTAACTTGTATGATTTGAATGGAACTAACCCGGACTGACGCTGTTTTCAGCAGAATTGCCATGATGTTGTTTTATGTGCAGAAAACAAAAGTTCTCGGAATGACCTGAAACTCCATGAAATATCTTACGATAAATAATAAAAAATCCTCGCCAAAGATGAAGACCAGGGGGCCCACACCCTTGCCACGAGGGTGGGGGCCCCCTAGGGCGCGCCCCCTACCTCGTGGGCCCCCTGGAGACCTCCCGACTCCATCTCCAACTCTATATAACTGCTTTCGGGGAGAAAAAATAGGAGAGAAGAAATCATCGCATTTTACGATATGGAGGCGCCGCCAAGCCCCAAAACCTCTCGGGAGGGCTGATCTGGAGTCCGTTCGGGGCTCCGGAGAGGGGGAGTCGTCGCCGTCATCATCATCAACCATCCTCCATCACCAATTTCATGATGCTCACCGCCGTGAGTGAGTAATTCCATCGTAGGCTTGCTGGACGGTGATGGGTTTGATGAGATTTATCATGTAACCGAGTTAGTTTTGTTAGGTTTTGATCCCTAGTATCCACTATGTTCTGAGATTGATGTTGCTATGACTTTGCTATGCTTAATGCTTGTCACTAGGGCCCGAGTGCCATGATTTCAGATCTGAACCTATTATGTTTTCATCAATATATGAGAGTTCTCGATCCTATCTTGCAAGTCTATAGTCACCTATTAAGTGTTATGATCCGTTAACCCCGAAGTGAGAATAATCGAGATACTTACCGGTGATGACCGTAGTTTGAGGAGTTCATGTATTCACTATGTGCTAATGCTTTGTTCCGGTTCTCTATTAAAAGGAGGCCTTAATATCCCTTAGTTTCCATTAGGACCCCGCTGCCACGGGAGGGTAGGACAAAAGATGTCATGCAAGTTCTTTTCCATAAGCACGTATGACTATATTCGGAATACATGCCTACATTACATTGACGAATTGGAGCTAGTTCTGTGTCACCCTATGTTATGACTGTTACATGATGAACCACATCCGGCATAATTATCCATCATTGATCCGATGCCTACGAGCTTTCCATATACTGGTTTACGCTTATTTACTTTCCAGTTGCTATTGTTACAATCACTAAAAAATACCAAAAACATTACTTTGCTTTCGTTACTCTTTTGTTACCGTTACCATCACTATCATATTACTTTGCTACTAAACACTTGCTGCAGATACTAAGTTTCCAGGTGTGGTTGAATTGACAACTCAGCTGCTAATACTTGAGAATATTCTTTGGCTCCCCTTGTGTCGAATCAATAAATTTGGGTTGAATACTCTACCCTCGAAAACTGTTGCGATCCCCTATACTTGTGGGTTATCAAGACTATTTTCTGGCGCCGTTGCCGGGGAGCATAGCTCTATTCTTTGAGTCACTTGGGATATATATCTTCTTATCATTATGAAGAACTTGAGAGATCCAAAAACCAAGATCTATCCCTCAACTGCGAGGGGAGGTAAGGAACTGCCATCTAGCTCTGCACTTGATTCACCTTCTGTTTTGAGTAAGCTTGCGACACCTACACCTGCTTCTGCTATTCGTATATTGTTCTTCGCTTATTGTTCTACACGAGCTTTCCATATATTGTTCTTCGCTTATTTACTTTTCCGTTGCTATCATCACTATAAAATATCAAAAATATTACTTTTACTACTGTTACCTTTTGCTACCGTTATCACCACTATCATATTACTTTGCTACTAAACACTTTGCTGCAGATATTAAGTTTCCAGGTGTGGTTGAATTGACAACTCAGCTGCTAATACTTGAGAATATTCTTTGGCTTCCCTTGTGTCGAATCAATAAATTTGGGTTGAATACTCTACCCTCGAAAGCTGTTACGATCCCCTATACTTGTGGGTCATCAAGACTAATTTCTGGTGCCGTTGCCGGGGAGCATAGCTCTATTCTTTGAGTCACTTGGGATTTATATCTGCTGGACACTATGAAGAACTTGAAAGACGCTAAGACAACAATTTATCCCTCAACTATGAGGGGAGGTAAGGAACTGACATCTAGCTCTGCACTTGATTCACCTTCTGTTATGAGTAAGCTTGCAACACCGAAACCTGCTTCTTCTATTCGTTCTGATATGTCGCATGTTATTGATGATGCTACTTTTGCTATACATGATACTTATGATGAAACTACCTCTATGACTAATACTACTGTGCCACTTGGTGATTTTCTCGAGGAACGACTTGCTAGGGCTAGAGAGATTGAAAATATTGAATCTGATTATGATGATGAAAGTGATGATGAAGAATCACTTGTTATTCCTGAGGGTTATTTATTTGATCAAGAAGCTTCTTTAGCTATTTTAGCTTGCAAAGATAGATATGAACTCAAAATGTTATTAGCTAAATGGAATAAGCAATCTCTAAATGCTAGGATGTGACCTGACCTTGCTTTTGGTACTTCACCTATCCGTGTTACTGATAAGGATTATGAATTCTCTATTGATCCTGATATAATTACTTTGGTTGAATCAGATCCTTTTCATAGCTATGAATCTGAAACTGTTGTGGCATATCTCACTAAATTAAATGATATAGCTACCGTGTTCACTAATGATGAGAGATCTCGCTACTTTTATATCCTTAAAATATTTCCGTTCTCATTAAAGGATGATGCTAAGATATGGTTTAATTCTCTTGATCCTGGTTGTGTGCGTAGCTTACAGGATATGATTTACTACTTCTCTGCTAAATATTTCCCTGCTCATAAGAAACAAGCTGCTTTAAAGGAAATATACAACTTTGTGCAAATTAAAGAAGAGAGTCTCCCACAAGCTTGGGGGAGGCTTCTCAAGTTACTCAATGCTTTGCCTGATCAACCACTTAAGAAAAATGAAATACTTGATATCTTTTACAATGGACTAACCGATGCTTCCAGAGATTACCTGGATAGTTGTGCTGGTTCTATTTTCAGGGAAAGAACACCGGATGAAGCTGAAATCTTATTGAATAATATGTTGACAAATGAAAATAATTGGGCACCTCCTGAGCCAGCTCCTGCTCCAATTAATGATCATATTCCTAAACCAACTCCGAAGAAGAGGTGTTCTATTTCTCAGTCCCAAAGATATGCAAGAGGCAAAGAAATCTATGAAAAAAGGTATTAAAGCTGAAGACGTTAAGAATTTACCTCCTATTGAAGAAATACATGGTCTTAATTTACCGCCTGCCGAAGAAACATATGATCTTGATCCTTTACTTATTGAAGAACCTCCAGACCTCGATAACCCGACACAGGTAGTAAAGGTAAATTCTCTCTATAGATATGATAAAGCTGAAATCCCTCCTGCTAAAATTGCTAGTCAATGCTAGGATGAATTTGATAATTTTATGTTTAAGCAAGAAGACTTCAATGCTTATTTTGGTAGACAATTAAAACAAGATGCTGATATGATTAAATACTTGGGTGATTATATGGCTAATATTAGAGGTGAACTTAAACTTGTTAGCAAACATGCTTCTATGGTTACCACTCAAGTAGAACAAGTACTTAAAGCTTAAAAAGAATTGCTCAATGAGATGAATAGTAAGAAAAATGATTATGCTGTTAAAGTGTCTACTAGAACTGGTAGAATGACTCAGGAACCATTGTATCCTGAAGGCCACCCTAAGAGAATTGAGCAAGATTCTCAAAGAAATAAAATTGATGCACCTAGTTCTTCTAAAAAGAAGAAAATGAAAAATGATAGAACTGTGCAAACTTCTAGTGAACCTATTGCTGAACCACCTGATAATCCAAATGATATCTCTATGTCTGATGCTGAAACACAATCTGGCAATGAACATGAACCTAATGAATATGTTAATGATGATGTTCGTAATAATGCTCAACCTAGTAATGATAATGATGTAGAAATTGAACCTGCTGTTGATCTTGATAACCCACAATCAAAGAATCAACGTTATGATAAGAAAGACTTTGTTGCTAGGAAACATGGTAAAGAAAGAGAACCTTGGGTACAGAAACCCATGCCTTTTCCTCCCAAACCATCCAAGAAAAAGGATGATGAGGATTTTGAGCGCTTTGCTGAAATGATTAGACCTATCTTTTCGCGTATGCGATTAACTGATATGCTCAAAATGAATCCTTATGCTAAGTACATGAAAGATATTGTTACAAATAAAAGAAAGATACCAAAAGCTGAAATTTCCACCATGCTTGCTAATTATACTTTTAAGGGTGGAATACCAAAGAAACTTGGAGATCCAGGAGTACCTACTATACCATGCTCCATTAAAGGAAACTATGTTAAAACTGCTTTATGTGATCTTGGAGCCGGTGTTAGTGTTATGCCTCTCTCTTTATATCGTAGACTTGACTTGAATAAGTTGACACCTACTAAAATATTTTTGCAAATGGCTGATAAATCAACTGCTATACCTGTCGGTATTTGTGAGGATGTGCCTGTTGTGGTTGCAAACGTTACTATTTTAACGGACTTTGTTATTCTTGATATTCCCGAGGACGATAGTATGTCTATTATTCTTGGAAGACCTTTTATTAATATTGCAGGGGCTGTTATTGATTGCAACAAAGGTAATGTCACTTTTCATGTTAATGTTAATGATCAGATGGTACACTTTCCGAGGAAACAACCTCAAGTTCATAGTATCAATTCTATCGGAAAAATTCCATCGATTATATTTGGAGGTTTTGAATTTCCTCTTCCTACTGTCAAGAAGAAATATGATATACTTATTATTGGGGATGTGCATATCCCCGTTGAGGTAACATACACTGCGTTTGGATGTCTCCATTGGAAGGCTGGAATCTGAATTCGTATTGATAAACTTTCAATTCACATGTTTGGTTGGACATGGAATTGGCATTCCGTAATGAAATCAAATTCAGGGCGAAATCGCTTCCACCCAAAGTACCCGCCCACAACACGGAGGCCTCCCGCTGCGAATTGCTCTGAAATGGATCAATCCCGCAAAAACGTACCGCTTCAGCCTCCCCCCGCCCCCTGCCAAACAGATAAGGAGAGAGGAACGAGAGGGCGGCGGCATCGACAGGGCTGGCGGCAGCGGTTAGGTCCATTCCCTCCCTGGCCTCTCCTACTGCGGCAACCTCCAGCGACGCCGAATCTCCCCTGGTCCATCCTCGTCTGCTGCATCTCCTAGGTCGTGCCACCCTCCTCCATCCTCCTCCCAGGTCGCGGCTCGTTCCCATCTCTGGTTAGGTCCTCCTCCCAGGTCGCGGCCTCGTCCCCGTCTCCGATCAACTTGCTCGTGGATCGCGGCTCTCTTCCCTATCTCCGGTCGGTTCCTAGCTCGGGGCTCCCTCCGCAGTCCCGGGTGGCTGCGACTCATCCTCCCGGGTCACGTCACCTCCTCCCATGTCCGCGGCTCCCTCCCTAGTCCCCGTCTGTTGCGTCCTGGGCACCTGCCTGTACATCCACGAGAGCAGCACCCCCCACCACTATAGTTGCCCTCTATTCTAAATCTCTGAACCCCTGAACCCACAATTTGTTTGTTCTCTGTAGTCTGAACTAGTAGTCTCTGTCTATCTCTCTGAAACCTGAACTATCTGTTTATCTTTTTTCCCTAATCAGCTGCACCAAGACTAATTTTTTTTGTTCAACACTGCAGATTTGTGAAGTGTTCATCGATCTGCAGGCCTGTTGAAGGTATATGGCTGAATCCCCTCTGTTTTTTCTGTGCATTTGTGTATGTGATGTCTCTTTGATTGCCTTACAACTAGACAATTGAATTGTAATTTGTACAACACAATGTCGGATCAATTGGAGTTTATTGAGTGGATAAATGAAGAAAATAAAAGACGGAAGAGGAAAATAATTGTTTTGACTAAATTGTTTGTTGAAACATGTGCTCTTGCATTAGCATTTGTTACTACACAAAGGGATAGGGGACCAAGGGACCTGGGAACTTTTAATGATGATGAGCACAAGCATAGGCTTGGGAAATATTTGCTTAAAACCATGTATGATGGATCTGAAGTGGCATGCTATGATCAATTGCGTCTAACAAAATGAAACTTTCATGACCTTTGCACCATGTTACGGGAGAGATGTGGCCTCCGTGATAGTGTATATGTGACCGTGGAAGAGAAAGTTGCAATGTTCTTACTTGTAGTTGGCCATAGTATCAAGATGAGGATATTGCGTGGCACCTACAAGCGTTCTTTATGGACCATTAGTACACACTTCTCTCCTTTCCTAACAGCCTTACTCTCTCTATATGGGGAGTTCATTAAGCTACCTTCCGCTACCGCTCAAGCTCCTGATGATTACAAATGGAAGTGGTTTGGTAATGCACTTAGAGCACTAGATGGTTGTCATATTGACGTGCTTGTTGATGTGGCTGACCAAGGAAGGTATAGGAAGAGAAAGCAAGCCATTAGCACTAACTGCTAGGTGTTGTTGATTGGAACATGAAGTTTCTTTATGTGTTACCTGGCTGGGAGGGTTCGGTTTCAGACTCGAGAGTTTTGCGTGATGCAATGAGGACAAACCGCCAAGATGCTTTTGTTATACCTAAGGGTATGACTCTATAACTTGGCATGCAGTTTTTTTGATTTGATTGTTAGCTAACTAACTTATTGATATAGGGAAATATTATTTAGTTGATGCTGGTTATACCAATGGAGAAGAATTTCTAGCTCCATTCAGGTCCACTCGATATCATCTAAAAGAATGGGCTGCAAGTGCACAACAGCCTCAAACAGCTAAAGAGTTATATAACTTGCGCCATTCTCGTGCTAGGAATGTAGTGGAGCGAACATTTGGCTTGTTCAAGAAAAAAATGGGCTATCTTGCGTTCCCAAGCCTTCTTTGACATAAAGGATCATGTACAAAAAGTAAATATGTTGTTAAATAAAATTAGTATGTGAGATGACAATTGCTTACTATGAACTAAAATATCATTGCAGATTCGAATTATTAGTGCTTGTTGTGTGTTGCACAACTTTGCAAGGGATAGGCAGCATGTCATGGATGATTTGTTATTGCCTGAATTGGATAGTGAATTAGCAAATGCGCCAACTGATGATCGAGATGATGACAACTTCATTAGAAGTGTGCAAGTCACTACTGAATGGTCCAACTTTAGGCAACGACTAGCTGATGATATATTTGCTGAGTACCTTATGGTGCAAGGAGAACAAGAGATGGAATAGGATGAGAGTATGATATGTAGCTGTGGCGGTGGTCTTCTTTTGTATAGCTAGCTGCGGCAGTGGTCTTCTTTTGTATAGCTAGTTGCGGCGGTGGTCTTCTTTTGTATAGCTAGCTGCGGTGGAGGTCTTCTTTTGTATAGCTAGTTGTGGTGGTCTTCTTTTGTATAGCTAGCTGTGGTGGTCTTCTTTTGTATAGCTAGCTACTAGCTAATGTGATGATGCATGTGGTATTTTGTATATGCATCATCTTTATGCAACTAATGAATGACATTATGTTTCATGCTGTTTCTCAAACTTAATATTGTATTTGTTTTTTCTATTATGTACAATTTTTATCTCTTTGTAGAACCGTGGCCGAAGAAGTAGGTACAAGGAGGAGGGATTACTGCACATGGGATGATGAGATGGATGATGCATTGCTTGAAGTCTTAGTTGAGCATCACAACAAGGGTGACCATGCCCAAAATGGATGGAAACCACATGTGTACATGCATGCCATAAGGAATGTGAAGGACAAGTGCAATAAGGATATCACGAAGGATAACATAAGTGGAAGGATGAGGACTTTGGATCATCACTATGAGGTCGTTAGAAAAATCCTTTCTCAAAGTGGTTTCGGCTAGGATTGGACCAACAATAGGATATCAATGGATAGTGATGATGTTTGGGATAAATATGTGGAGGTAACCATGCATCATGAATACACATTCTGTATGTAGTTTGCATATGTGGCAGTAGCTTTACAAGTTTGTGTTTATTGTGCAGGCTAACAAGGCAAGCAAGGAGATAAAGTCTTACAAGACCAAAGTAATCAAGAACTGGGATTCCATATGTATCGTATATTCAAAAGATCATGCTAATGGCAAGGGTGCGAAGACAGGTGCTGATATTGCTGTAGAGCCATTAGAAGAACCAATTGAAGTCTCTCCAGAAGTAACGCCAAAGAGGCAGCGAACAGGTGATGCTATTCTTTGCATGCTTGGAGATATGAAGAGGGACTTAGTTGATGCTTTTAAGACAACTGAGCCCATTCCACTACCAAAGGTTACCACACCCGCTGAAATACTTGATGCACTTAGGTTGATACCTGATTTAGCTGAGCAAGATATGCTTCGATGGTACGGGAAGTTGGTACTCAATGATCGCCTATTTCAAGCTCTGAAGGAGCTGCCCATTACCATGAGGAAGACATGGCTGCTAATGTTGCCTTGAAGATCGATGCTTTTATGTGCTATTGAACTTTGAACCATCTATTTTATGTCATGTTGAACTTGGAACTATGTATGTACTGCCTTGTTGAACTTGGAACTATGTATGTACTACCATGCACTGTTTATGTCAAGCATTTGGACCTATCTTCTAAATTGTTGTGATTTATGTCATGTACAAGACCATATTTGAGACTACATGCTATGTGTTATTGTTTCGAATTTTGTGTTATGTTATCGTAAAAAAATATTGTTACCATTCTATCACCATTTGTGTTTCCTGATGCATTTCCAGAATATTTAATTATTTTATTGCTATATATTCATTCATAGTCAGATTTCATTTGAGTGATGTAGAACAAGGTATAACTTGGTAATGTAGCTATGCAATTCCAAAGTTTGTCATCCAAACAAGATTCTATATTGAAATCTCAGAGGCATTTCAAGGGCCAATTCGCTGCACAACCAAACAGGTGAATTCGTATTCGTCCCATTTCAGTTTCCTCACTGATTTGGAATTCATGCCAATTCAATACGGAGCTCTCCAATGGAGACATCCAAACGAAGTGATAGTGTTATTCGAAATTTCTCTGGTTTCATGTTAATCGGAATGAGTTTGTTAACAAGACTTGATCAACCTTGTTAGTGGATTCCTTTTGATGAGCATGAGATGGATGAAACTAGAAGCACAACCTTCTGTACCCTCTCTATACTTTCTGTTATTTAGTTGAAATAAAGTGAAAATAAATATTTTTCTGTCTGTTATCTGATTATCTGTGCAATATAAAAATACCTCGAAAATAAAAGTTCTCCAAATGCCCTGAAAATTAAATATGATTTTTTCTAGAATATTTGAGGATTTATGGAACAAAGAACACACCAGGGGGCCAACCACCTTGCCACGAGGGTGGAGGGCGCGCCCAACCCCCTAGGGCACGCCCCCTGCCTCGTGGGCCCATGGTGGCCCTCCTCCACTTATTCATGCACCCATCTTCTTCTTCTTCCTCCCACAAACACGAAAAACCAGCTCAAACCCGAGTCCAAGCTCGTTTTGCTGCCATTTTCGATCTCCTTGCTCAAAGCACCTCTAACAAAACTGCTTGGGGAGATTGTTCCTTGGTATGTGACTCCTCCATTGGTCCAATTAGTTTTTGTTCTAGTGTTTTATTCACTGCAAATTTGTGTTTCTTAGGTGACCATGTTCTTGAGCTTGCATGTCAAATTTATATGGTCAAAAGTAGTTTTGATGCTAGGCACTTGCAGGAGTAGTCCCTATCAATATTATTGAGTTTAGTTTACTTTTATTTTGAAGTTACTAAAAATTTCAGAATTTTTCAGAAAATTATGAGGAGATTATTGAGGGGCTCATCGAGCGAAAGCTCGAAGGAAAAGGCACCGAAGCCTAAGTATAATTTGCCGCGCACCGCAGAGGTTCGGGCGTGTGAATGGCCTTTCGAGGATTTCTTAAGAGCAGCCGGGATTTATGAAGATTTTCATGAGTTGGCTTATAATGCAGGCCTCACCTCTTTCCTCCACAACCAATGCGATCAGCATCTCTTACTCACAAATACCTTTGTGCAAAACTTTCATTTTCATTCTTGGAACTCACCACCTACGGTGGAGTTTCATTTATATGATGAGCATAAGGAGATGTCACTTTATGATTTTTGTCGGATTTGTTTAGTCCCTTTTGAGGGAAAGACAGAAGAACCACATCATGATGATGTGGAGGGATTTATTAATACTATCACTGTAGGGGAAACTAGGAAGGTTTCCGATGCACGAATGTAACGCCCTCGATGCGGCTATATCTCCCACTGGTCGAAGCACGACTTAGAGGCATAACCGCATTGAAAGCAATGTCGCAAGTGAGGTAATATTCACACAACCCATGTAATACATAAGGGAAAAAGATACATAGTTGGCTTACAATCGCCACTTCACACAATACATGAATAAAGCATTACATCATCCAAATACAATCAAGGTCCGACTATGGAACCAAAATAAAAGAAGAACCCCAAATGCGACAAGGTCCCCGATCGACCCCAACTGGGCTCCACTACTGATCAACTAGAACGAAACAACACAAAGGACAAGATCTTCATCGAGCTCCTCCTGAGCTTGGTTGCGTCATCTGCACGGTCTCATCGGCACCTGCAAACTGGTTTTGGAAGTATCTGTGAGTCACGGGGACTCAGCAATCTCGCACCCTCGCGATCAAGACTATTTAAGCTTATGGGTAAGGCAAAGGTATGAGGTGGAGCTGCAGCAAGCGACTAGCATATATGGTGGCTAACATACGCAAATGAGAGCGAGAAGAGAAGGCAAAGCACGTTCGATAAAAGTATGATCAAGAAGTGATCCTAGAACAACCTACGTCAAGCATAACTCCAACACCGTGTTCACTTCCCGGACTCCGCCGGAAAGAGACCATCACGGTAACACACGCGGTTGATGTATTTTAATTAAATTAAGGTTCAAGTTATCTACAACCGGACATTAACAAATTCCCATCTGCCCATAACCGCGGGCACGGCTTTCGAAAGTTCAAAACCCTGCAGGGGTGTCCCAACTTAGCCCATCACAAGCTCTCACGGTCAACGAAGGATATTCCTTCTAGCGGGAAGACCCGATCAGACACGGAATCCCGGTTACAAGACATTTCGACAATGGTAAAACAAGACCAGCAAAGCCACCCAGATGTGCCGACAAATCCCGATAGGAGTTGCACATATCTCGTTCTCAGGGCACACCGGATGAGCCAAACGTCGGGTGGGCCAGCCCAGAGTTGCCCCTGGTAGCTCCGGACATCGCTCAGTTTGGACCAACACTCAGAGGAGCACTGGCCCGGGGGTTTAAAATAAAGATGACCCTTGAGTCTGCAGAACCCAAGGGAAAGAAAAGGGCTAGGTGGCAAATGGTAAAACCAATGTTGGGCATTGCTGGAGGAGTTTTATTCAAGGCGAACTGTCAAGGGGTTCCCATTATTACCCAACCGCATAAGGAACGCAAAATTCGGGAACATAACACCGATATGACGGAAACTAGGGCGGCAAGAGTGGAACAAAACACCAGGCATAAGGCCGAGCCTTCCACCCTTTACCAAGTATATAGATGCATTAATTAAATAAGAGATATTGTGATATCCCAACAATAACATCCATGTTCCAACAAGGAACAAACTCCAATCTTCACCTGCAACTAACAACGCTATAAGAGGGGCTGAGCAAAGCGGTAACATAGCCAAACAAGGGTTTGCTAGGACAAGGTGGGTTAGAGGCTTGGTTTAACAATATGGGAGGCATGATAAGCAAGTGGTAGGTATGGCAGCATAGGCATAGAAAAAGAGCGAGCATCTAGCAAGCAAAGATAGAAGTGATTTCGAGGGTATGGTCATCTTGCCTGAAATCCCTCAAGGAAGAAGAACGAGTACATGAAGAAGACAAACGGACGTAGTCGAACGGTTCCTCACAAACGCGACATTATCGGAACCAACCCGAATAAGCCACACCGGAAAGAAGCAAACAATCATGGTAAACAACCACCACATAAGCATGGCATGATGCACAAACAATTATGATGCATGTCCGTTTTAATGAAGCATGGCATGGCAAAGTGCACAAACAACACTACAAGTTAAATGGAGCTCAATATGCAATGGGTTGCATATTGACGGAGTACCACATCAATTATTTAGTTCTCTCCCGGTTATGTACCCAACAATATTAAATGTTGTTAAACATGGTAAGAGGTGAAGCATAACAAAACTACACCATCTAAACAATTTAAATGGGGCCGGACATAACAAATAATGAATCCGGTAAATCCCCATATGCATTTATCAATTTGGTGCAACAACAATTTAAACATTTTAATTGTTGTTATCATGATGTGGATGACATGAACAAGTTTATGCAATTTTTATTAAAATTTGGCAAGCATATTATGAAGCATTTATCATCGTGGCGGAAATGAAAGGGGTGCCACGGCGACGATAACGAAACGGTGCCACGGCAACGTTCCGGTTCCCGTTAACTCGACTGAGATACCGATGCAAAGGAGAAGTGTGCGGATGCGGGTCATGCGATAAACGGTGGGGTGCTCCCGGTTACTGGGTTCCCACGGGTTAGCGGCAAACAAGGAGGACCGAGCAAGAGACAACTCAGACACGATGCAAACACGAGCATAACATACAACACAGATGCGTTCATTCACGGGCGTCGTCTCGATGGTTATACCTTCGAAGCGTGCATTATCTAAACGGAACAAGTTCGGCGGTAGGGGTACACGTGTCGAAGGGGAAGTAGTTGTTCACGGGGTCGTCGTGGGAATTAGCGGTTCTCGCGACGGTAGTTGAACTTGATGTTTGTGTTACACGGGTCTTCGGCGACGTTCATCGTACATGATTCGGAGTGGTACTTGCATCTTCGGACTTGACGAATCCGAGGGCTTCAGGGTTCACCGTTGAACTTGACGAAACCCACGACGACGGAGAGGTACGCGTCGGTGGTAGTCGTTCGGGCGGAGAGCGTCGTCAAACTTGGAGTTCTTCGGACTTGTTGGTCTCGTCGAAACGAAGGGGTACTTGGTACAATCCGTGTAGTCATTCTTTGCGATGGAGTCGACCTTGACGTATCTAGGGAACTCTCAGGTCGGTGGATGTACTTGGTCTTGCGGTTCGGAAGCCGGTACAATGAGCTGACGTTCATGGCGCTAGTCATGGGGGTTGGGGCGGTACTGCGGTGGCCTGCACTGCAGCAGCAGCAGAAGAAGGAGGTGCGGTAGAGGCGAGGGCACATGCATTGGCGGCTGGATGGACTTGATGCAGCGGAGGTCTCCCGCGGATTGACAGAACGACGGCTTGACGGGTCACGGTGATGGGGACTTGGTGCAGAACTGCTGCTGGTGGCGCTCGACGTCCCTGGCGAAGCGGCGGCCTAGGAGGTCCTGTGCTCCGGCGAGGTCGAGGAACTTGGCGACAGAGACTTGGGGGCGCCGGCGACGCTTGGCGCGATGCAGGGCTCTGGCAGCGCGGTCGACGAGCAAGAGAGGCGGCATTGAGGACGACGGGTCCGGGCGGCGAGGCACTTGAGGGCGCGGGGGTCGGCCTGCAGGTGGCCGGAGGCTGGCCGGGGTGGCTGCCGGCAGCGAGGAGGAGGCAGAGGGGAACGGGACGAGGGCGCGGCGCTGGATCGGGGAAAAGGAGCGATGGGTGAGGGAGCGATGGGATCGGGAGGTGGGGGATCGGGCACCCTGGCGTTGTCGGTCCCTCTCTCTCTGGCGGCGCGAGAAGGGAGACAGGGAGGAGGGGATCGAAGAAAAGGCTAGCGAGCAGGGGGGAATGAGGAAATCGGGCAGGCCTCTTGGGTCGGCTAGGTCAGGCCGCAGGAGTTGGGCCTAGGGACTGGGCCGGCTGGACTAAGCTGAACTCCTCTCTCTCATTCCTCTCTTACTCTTTTCCATATTAAAACAAAACAGAAAAAGAGGGAGGAAAGAAAGAGAAGGCAGGGGTGGAATCTGGGCATGAGGACAATTTTCCCGGACTCATAAAAATGTGCATGATCCACGAAAAATAGGAAAGGCAAGATTGAAAGATGTAATTCAAACTCGTTTGAATTTAATTCAAAAGGGTTTGAACTAGGGCTTGGTTATAGAGTGTCGAAAAATGTCCGGATTTTTGGTGGAGCTCCGGAAAATGACGAAAGAATCTACGGACTAAGTTCGAGGCCAAGGGTTGTGAAAACAAAGGCATTATGATTTTTGCAAGTGTGTTATGGCGAATTTAAATTTAAAGAAATATTGAATATAGCTCCCTACTATCGGGAGGATATGTTATAAAGAGAAGTCACTCTTCCCTCGATTTAAATGGACTGAAAATCCATGCAATTTATTTAGTTGAGATGCAGAAGATTTATGAGATGATGGCATGATGACATGATGCAATGCACATGATGCAAAGATGAATGCAACAGACGAAACAAAACACACAACAAAACCCGGAAACCCTAGAAGGCACCTGGCACATCGGTCTCGGGGCGTTACAACACTCCACCACTACGAGAGGATCTCGTCCCGAGATCTAGGATGGCACCGGAGGGAAAAATGAAAGAGAAAGAGAAGAGGTAACACTAAGTTGCTTCTTTCAAACGAGTGAAACCAAAGAACCTTGAGAGGTTGACAAATTGAACGGAAGAAAACAACGAAGATGCACAAAGTTGAAAACAGTCCATTAGACAAGAGGAACAAGGAACATTACTAGAACCTTGTAGGTTGAAGATATAAGAAAAAGGTTGCAATGAACAAGAAGTACATGCAAGTACTCCAGTTGAAACGAAATGTACAAGGGACGATAAGGATCAACTACGATAACACTCCGGTTGGAAATGGAAGGCATAGAATATGAACTTGGCAAAATGAAAGCACTTGGATGCGACTCCGGTTAGAAGAGGAATAAGCATGAAAAGAACACGATCCTAATAAAACAATAAGATGGGTTGAAGAGAGCAACATCACAATGCCTCCGGAACAAAAGAGTAGAAGATAGATAATTGAAATAGGAGAATTGAGAAGAAAATGCCAACTTCTGCCACAAAAGAGCTTGAGAAGGCATCCTTAGGAGAAGGGTCGAACGGAGTTGTTGGAAACCCAACAACGAAAAGATAGGCTTGAAGTGGGCTTATGGAAAACATCTCGAAATTATGAGGTCAAATTCTGCCACTAACGGAAACGATAGATTGGATTGATATCAACAAGGAGATGAGACACTTATATCACCGGAAGGATAAATGAAGAAATTGGGTCATATATAAGCACGAAAAATAGCAACAATCCTTAGGGAAGACTTTAGGTGAAATATAACCCATGATAACTCCAATGACGAGATTGATGGATTTAAAGTATCTCATTCTTAAAAACATGTGAATCATGGAACATGAACTCAAATTATCAAGAATGACATAATGCCACCTCGAATGATACGGTTGAAAGAATTGCACTCCGGATTACAAGATGAAGAATGCTTGAGCTCCTGTGAAAAGAATCTTGATGAACGCTTCAAGAAGGGGAAAAAAATCCTTGATGAACCATCATGTAGAGTATCCATGAAGAACTCCGGTAAACAAAAGGATGACGAAAAGAAAAGGAAGTTGAAAACATAAGGTGAATCCTTGTACCGATTTAGATGAATCTCTGTGGTGAAATAGTTGGAAAAGATTGGAACTCCGGGAAGAATTATAAAATGAACGAAGATGCTTGAGAGAATTTAGATCCATGAGAACGAAGAGATTACGAGCTGATTAGAGAGTCCTTGATTTGCTAGATGACACCCCGGATATGACTTTCCCAATATGTATTCCAACTCTTGCCGTTTCCGGCCTTAAGTTATTTTATTTTCTCGGGTTCGGGTTTTTGTCTACGTGTGTTGTTCTTGTTGTCATGCATCTCATATCATGTCATCATTTGCATTGCATTTGCATACGTGTTCATCTCATGCATTCGAGCTTTTTCCCCGTTGTCCATTTTGCATTCCGGTGGTTCGTTCTCCTCCGGTGGCCATTTCTACCTTTCTTTCGTGTGTGGGGATTAAACATTTCCGGATTGGACCGAAACTTGACAGGCGGTCTACCGGTAGTAAACCAAGGCCGCTTGGCAAGTCTCGGTCCAATCCGGAAATGTTTAATCCCCACACACGAAAGAAAGGTAGAAATGGCCACCGGAGGAGAACGAAGCGCCGGAATGCAAAACGGACAACGGGGAAAAAGCTCGAATGCATGAGATGAACACGTATGCAAATGCAATGCACATGATGACATGATATGAGATGCATGACAACGAGAACAACACACGTAGACAAAAACCCGAACCCGAGAAAATAAAATAACTTAAGGCTGGAAACGGCAAGAGTTGGAATACATATTGGGAAAGTCATATCCGGGGTGTTACAACACTCCACCACTACGAAAGGATCTCGTCCCGAGATCTAGGACTTAAAGAACGCCGGGTACTCAAAACGGAGGTGATCCTCGCGTTCCCAGGTAGCTTCACAGTCGGAATGGTGTGACCACTTGACTTTGAGGAATTTGATTGACTTGTTGCGAGTCTTGCCTTCAGTTTCTTCAAGAATAGCAACTGGGTGCTCACGGTAAGAGAGATCTTCTTGGAGCTCAATGTCCTCGAAGTTGACGGTGCAGTCAGGAGTCTTGAAGCACTTCCGGAGCTGAGAGACATGGAACACATCATGAACATTTGCAAAGTTTGAAGGAAGCTCGAGTTGATAGGCGAGATCGCCTCTCTTGCTGACAATCTTGAAAGGTCCCACGTATCTGGGGGCAAGCTTCCCTTTGATACCGAAGCGACGAGTACCTTTCATAGGAGAGACGCGGAGATAAACATGATCTCCGATCTCGAAAGCCAAATCACGGTGCTTACTATCATAGTAGCTTTTCTGGCAGGATTGGGCTGCTTTGAGGTTATCTCGAATGACTTTGCACATTTCCTCTGCCTCTGTGATTAAGTCATTTCCCAAAAGCTGACGTTCACCGGTTTCAGACCAATTGAGAGGGGTACGGCACTTCCTGCCATACAGAATTTCAAATTGGGCCTTGCCCGAACTTGCTTGAAAACTGCTGTTGTAGGAGAATTCAGCATAAGGAAGACAATCTTCCCACTTCATGCCAAAGGAGATCACACAAGCCCTGAGCATATCTTCAAGAATCTGGTTGACACGCTCGACTTTATCGCTAGTTTGAGGATGGAAAGCTGTGCTAAAGCGGATGTTGGTGCCCATGGCCTTCTGAAAAGAATCCCAAAACTTTGAGGTAAAGATGCTGCCACGGTCTGAAGAGATCACCTGTGGAATACCGTGCAGAGAGACAATTCTTGAGGTATAGAGTTCCCCCAAGTGAGCTGCGGTGATTGACTCTTTGATAGGCAGAAAGTGAGCCACTTTGGTGAGTTTGTCGATGACAACGAATATAGCATCATTGCCACGCTTGGACTTTGGAAACCCAGTCACGAAGTCCATTTCAATGTGGTCAAACTTCCATTCTGGAATGGCAAGAGGTTGGAGGAGACCAGCTAGTCTTTGGTGT
The DNA here is from genome assembly GCF_018294505.1 of Triticum aestivum. NCBI lineage: Eukaryota > Viridiplantae > Streptophyta > Magnoliopsida > Poales > Poaceae > Triticum > Triticum aestivum. The sequence goes on along the minus strand of NC_057809.1, from coordinate 164,924,544 downwards.
TCTGCGTTCACTCTTCTACAGACATCACATGCATTCACGAATTGAGCAATCTCGCGCTTCATTCGAGTCCACCAATAAGCCTGCTTGAGGTCCTGATACATCTTCGTGCTCCCAGGGTGGATGGAGAGGATAGAATTGTGAGCCTCGTTCAGGATCACTTTACGAAGTTCACCTTTGGGTACAACAATACGATCCTCGAAGAAGAGAGTATCCTTGTCATCAAGGCGGTAGCACTTGTACTTGGGTTGACTCTTGGCAATCCCAATCTTCACCTTTTTCACCATAGCATCAAGAAGCTGGGCTTGGCGAATCTGGTCTTCCAAGGTAGGAGAGACTTGAAGGTTGGCGAGGAAACCTTCAGGAACAACTTGCAGATTAAGTTTGCGGAAAGCTTCACAAAGCTCGGGTTGATAAGGCTTGAGAATCAGGCTGTTGCAATAAGCTTTCTTGCTCAATGCGTCAGCAATCACATTGGCCTTGCCTAGAGTATACTCGATACTCGGATTATACTCTTGAATCATTTCGACCCATCGAGTTTGCCTGAGGTTGAGATTAGGCTGAGTGAAGATGTACTTGAGACTCTTGTGGTCAGTGAAGATGTCCACTTTTCTTCCCAGTAAGAGATGTCTCCAAGTCAAAAGAGCATGCACAACTGCCGCCAACTCGAGATCATGAGTGGGGTAGTTCTTCTCATTGGGCTTCAACTGGCGAGAGGTATAAGCAACAACTTTCTTCTCTTGCATCAACACTGCGCCAAGACCTTGGAGAGAGGCATCACAAAAGACCTCGTACGGCTTGGATTCATCAGGTGGAGTCAGAACTGGAGCAGTGATCAACTTCTCTTTCAAAGTGTTGAAAGCAATGTCACAATCCGGAGACCAAACGTACTTGACGTGCTTCTGGAGAAGATTTGAGAGAGGCTTCGCGATCTTAAAAAAGTTTTCAACGAATCTTCGGCAGTAGCTTGCGAGACCGAGGAAGCTACAGAGTTGCTTCACGTTCTGAGGAGGTTCCCAATTCACAATTGCAGACACCTTCTCAGGATTCACCGTGATGCCCTTGGCAGAGATGATATGACCAAGATAAAGAACCTCATCGAGCTAAAATTCGCACTTGGAGAACTTGGCGTAGAACTGATGTTCTCTCAGCTTGTCGAGTACCAAACGCAAGTGCTTGGCATGATCTTCCTTGTTCTTCAAGAAAACCAGAATGTCATCGAGATAGACCAGAACGAAGTCATTAGTGTAGGCGTTGAAGATGAAGTTCATCATGCGAGAGAATGTCGGAGGAGCGTTGACGAGGCCAAAAGACATGACAGTGTATTCATATGAACCATAGCTTGTCCTGAAAGCCGTCTTGGGAATATCTTGCTCACGGATACGAATCTGATGATAACCCATGTGGAGATCAAGCTAGGAGAATACTTGAGCACCTATGAGTTGTTCGAACAGCTCATTGATGTTGGGAAGTGGGTATTTGTTCTTGATGGTCTTCTTGTTCAATGGACGGTAATCGACACAAAGTTGGTCCGTTCCATCCTTCTTCTTCACAAAAAGAACACCACAACCCCACGGAGAAGAACTAGGCCGGATGAGACCCATTCTTTCTTGAATATCGAGTTGCTTCTTCAGCTCCTTCAACTCTTCAGGTCCAAGCTTGTAAGGACGCTTGCACACTGGTTCCGTGCTAGGCTCAAGATCGATGACGAATTCAACTGGCTGGTGCGGAGGCATTCCTGGAAGCTCTTCTGTAAAGACGTCTTGATATTCGCAAACGACTGGAATTTGCGATATAGCATCCAGTTCACCCTTCTCATTGAGAGAAAACAGACGGATGGTATCATCACGAGCGGCAAAGACAATTACATCCTCAGACGAATGAGTCAATTGAATCTGCCTGGCTGCACAGTCAAGATGCGCCTTGTGCTTAGAAAGCCAATCCATTCCGAGAATAAGATCAATATCCGAGTTACCAAGAACCACCGGAGAAGAGAGAAACTTGTAATCGCCCAACGTGATAGAGACATCCGGGACGCAATTGTTAGAAGTCATTTGCTTGCCCGGAGACACAATCTTCAACGGAACAGGAATCCTTTCGGTCACAAAATCATGCTTGGCCACAAATGGTGTTGAAATAAAAGAAAGTGATGCACCAGTGTCAAAAAGAACTTTTGCAGGAACATCGTTAACAGGAAGGTTACCCATAATCACATCTGGCGAGTCTTCTGCCTAAGCTGCATTCAGCAAATTAACCTTGGCGTGCTTGGGGTTATGCTTAACCACAGCCGTACTTGTCGATCTCACAGGAGGAGGAGGAGGAAGACGCCTCTGATTGAAGCACTTGTTGGCATAGTGACCCTTTTGTTGGCACTTGTTGCACGTGACCTCTGAAAGCGGACGGTGATACGGAGCACTCGATCTTGGAGCTTGAGACGAAGTCTTGTTCTGAAAGCCAGGATTGGGTGGGTGGAAAGATCCACTGCCACCTTTGCTCTTCTGCTGATACGGCTGACGGAATGGAGGAGGAGGAAGCCAATACTTCTGCTGCTTGGCCACTTGAGTAGAGGAAGAAGGAGTAGCATCTCTGACTCGCTTCTTGGAAGCATCACACCTCAGTTGAGCGGCCTCTTGCTTCAATGCCATGTTGTAGAACTCATCGTACCTCAAGGGCTCGAAGAGAACAAGAGCTAGCTGAATTTCTTCTCTGAGACCACCCCTGAACTGGTATATCATGCTCTTCTCATCAGGGACGTCCTGCTTAGCAAAGCGGGCGAGCTTCTGAAACAACTTGTTGTAGTCATAGACAGACAAAGAGCCTTGCTTCAGGTTGCGGAATTCCTCACGCTTGCTTTCAACCACGCTCTAAAGGTTATGGTGACCTCTGAAATCTTGACGGAATTCATCCCAAGTGATCACACGTCCACCTCTAGAATCCTTGTACTGCTGGAACCATTCTGCAGCTTGATCTTTGAGTTGGAAGGAAGCGAACTTGACGAAGTCCTCAGGCCTGACGTTACCGCACTCGAAATGCTTGCACAGATCCACGAGCCAATCGTCAGCATCGGTTGCCTCAACACAATTGCTGAAAGTCTTTGGCCCGTTAGTAAGGAACTGGTTGAGTGTAGCAAAGTGATTCTGATTGTTGCCTTGGTTGCCTTGGTTCGCTTGATTGCGCTCTTGAAGAATTTGCATGATCAACTGTGTGTTTGCATTGGTTGCGGCCATCACAGCTTGCCATGCCTCCAGAGGAGGTGGAGGTGGTGGCAGATCCTGATTCTGATTCTGACCGGTGCTCTTAACGGGAGCCATCCTGAAGAGGTTGACCACCGTTAGCACATAGACAGATAAAATGAAGCTGAATCCAATGGAATGAAAATTGCAACATGAAGTCTTCACATCCGAACAAAATGAACGAACACATTCCTCTTGAAATGGTCACATATCCATAAATTGAGAAGCCACTTAGAATTTAGGTAGAGAAATAAATCAACAAGGTACGGATCAAGAACGAATACTCGGTAAGAAATCCCAATCTCAAACCAAATATCCATGGAAGAAGAACTAGAGCTACCAGAATTCCCACCTATGAAACACCTGAACCTTTCCGGTTATGCAATCAGGTGTTGGGAATATAGGGGAAGCATAATATCTCACCCAAATCTAGCAAATCCTACATCCAGCTGTATCATCCTTCAACACATAACCGAGAAAAACTTCGGAAACCATCTACCTCAACCTTTGAAAAGCATCCGTTATACAAGTTATGGCGATACTCCCGAACTCCCGCCCCAGTACTGGGTGGCGTCGAGGTTATCTCACCAACGAACTGCATAAAAGAGATTTTTGATGTCGGCGTACTAAACTCAGGTATTCCAGAACTGCCACGATAAAATTATGATGACAACACCTTAGAGCTCAACTCCCCGGGACGCTTCCACAAAACCCCTGACAGGAGGCACCAAGACAATGTTCTCATCATAAAACCATCGGAACGATTCCAAGATACCCGCGTGATCCTAAATTTTTTTAGTGAAATTTGAGAAGAGAAGAGTCAAAACTCTACGTCAGGATGCCTTACCAGAGCGATGAGGAGACTGGGAAGTAAAAAGAATTCCTAAACTCTCCGATATATAATTCCTAAAGGACTCAAAACATTTTTCTAGACACAACTCGGCCGCTAATAACGATCAAGCAATGGGGCTCCTAAGGTCGGGGAAGGATCTGATTACCAACTTGTAACACCCTCGATGCGACTAAATCTCCCACGTGTCGAGGCACGACTTAGAGGCATAATCGCATTGAAGGCATATGTCGCAAGTTAGGCAATCTTCACAACATCCCATGTAATATAAATATTAAAGGGGAGATAACATAGTTGGCTTACACTCGCCACGTCAATTCAAGTACATAAATAACATTACATCATTCAAACAATCATGGCCCGACTACAGCGCCAAAATAAAAGATAACCCAACATGCGACACGGTCCCGATCACCCCCAACTGGGCACCACTACTGATCATCAGGGAAAGACACGTAGTAACGTTGAGAGTCCTCGTCGAACTCCCACTTGAGCTCAAGCGCGTCACCTGGAGCGGAATCATCAGGCCCTGCATCTGGTGTAATAGTAATCTGTGAGCCACAGGGACTCCGCAATCTCGCACCCTCGCGATCAAGACTAATTAAGCTTAATAGGTATGGCAAGGTAAATATATGTGGAGCTGCAGCAAGCGACTAGCATATATGGTGGCTATCCTGTTCGCAAAAGAGAGCGAGAAGAGGAGGCAAAGCGCGAACGAATAACTAGAGGGCATCCTGCGGCAAGCATTACTCCAACACCGTGTTCACTTTCCGGACTCCGCCGAGAAGAGACCATCACAGTAACTCACACAGTTGATTCATTTTAATTAAGTTAAAGTTCAAGTTATCTACAACCGGACATTAACAAATTCCCATCTGCCCATAACCGCGGGCATGGCTTTCGAAAGTTCAAATCCCTGCAAGGGAGTCCCAACTTAGCCCATGACAAGCTCTCATGGTCAACGAAGGAATAGACCTCCTCCCGAGACGTTCCGATTAGACTCGGTACCTCGGTTCTTCAAGACACTTCGACAGGTTAAAACAAGTCCAGCAACACCGCCCGAATGTGCCGACAAATCCCGATAGGAGCTGCACATATCTCGTTCTCATGGCACACTCAGATGAGCCAGACGTCGGGTAGGCCAGCCCAGAGTTGCCCCTGGTAGCCCCGGACATCGCTCGGTTGGACCAACACTCAGAGGAGCACTGGCCCGGGGGGGTTAAATAAGATGACCCTCGGGCTCCGGAAACCCAAGGGAAAAAGAGGCTAGGTGGAAAATGGTAAGACCAAGGTTGGGCATTGCTGGAAAAGCTTTAATCAAGGCGAACTATCAAGGGGTTCCCATTATAACCCAACCGCGTAAGGAACACAAAAATCCGGGAACATAACACCGATATGACGGAAACTAGGGCGGCAAGAGTGGAACAAAACACTAGGCGAGAGGCCGAGCCTTCTACCCTTTACCAAGTATATAGATGCATTAAGATAACATGGCAATATAATGATATCCCAACAAGTAAATAAATGTTCCAACAAGGAACGGTCTCCAATCCTCACCTGCAACTAGCAACACTATAAGAGGGGCTGAGCAAAGCGGTAACATAGCCAAACAACGGTTTGCTAGGACATGGTGGGTTAGAGGTTTGACATGGCAATTTGGGAGGCTTGACAGCAAGTGGTAGGCATCATAGCATGGCATAGCAAAAGAGCGAGCATCTAGCAAAGCAAAGATAGTAGTGATTTCGAGGGTATGATCATCTTGCCTGCAAAGTTGTCAGAGTTGACTGGATCCTCGAAAGCAAACTCAACGGGCTCCTCGTTAGCGAACTCGTCTCCCGGCTCTACCCAAACAAGACAAACAAGCAACAAGGACACAATCAACCACGTGCAAGGCTCAAACAGTATGATGCAAAGATGGTATGCTATGCGGGATGCGATGCGGGATGCATATGCAAGATTTGAGAAGGGATGCATGAACCTGGCCCCAACTTGGAAACCCAAGTGTACCACTGGAAAGATGAGATGAAATCGCTTGAAAGCGATATAAAGATCACCGGAATCGGAGTTACGGTTTGGAAATGGCAAGCAATTCAAATATGAACACGTTCTACGATTTAAAGCAAGTAGCCATCTAAATGTGACAAGATGAACATGCTACAGCACCCAAACATGACATAAAAATATATGGCAGGGATGCATTCATGATGCTTAACAAAAGTGTAGCACTGAGCTACGGCCAAATCATCCATTAACAGGTTCAAACAAGCATGGCAAAAATGCATATGGCAAACAGATTTCAAACTTAGTGAAATTAACACTTGTCTGGAATTTCAGATCAGATAGCACCCTTCGGAGCAACAAAACTACATGCTACAGGACCTGAACATGGCAAAGTAAAGCATGGCATGGAGCTACTCAAAGAGCTTAACAAAAGTCCCTTAGTGACCTTGAGCCAAAAGGGATCAGAAAATACATTTGCAAGCATGTGAACATGGCAAAAATATAATCAGATCACAGACTTAGTAAAAAATTGGAGCATGCTGAAACATATATCAAGTAGGCATGTTTACGAGCTCGATGCACTCACTACAGAGCAAGTCAGGATAATCTAAGCATACACCCATCAAGAATACACAAAATGCAAGCTAAACATAGCAAGAATAATAACATAGCATGCACGGATCAACTACAACATCCTCGGCAAAATCGCTAACAAGTAGACAATCTGCCCAGATTCACGAAATAGCAAAAGTAGAGCTCGATTGACTCAAGCTAGGGTGCTCCATAATTGCAAACAAGGACATGGATGGATAGAGCACTACAAGATTAACAAAACATCCTTACTGATCATCCTCAAAAGAGGCACGGATCACTAGGAAACAATATGAACATATGGCCATATGAGATAAACAGCTCAAAGACTTAGTGGAAATGCTAAGTCCCTGAAATCAGCATTACCAAGTGCCTCACTTTGCAAGCTTGTGCTAGTCACCACACACATCACAAAAATACATGGGTTGCACCTCTGTAAAGATGGCAAAACCCTTAACAAAACATATGTAGAGCTCATGGGCATATCATACACACAATAATCATGGCAAAAATGACAAATATCTAAATGGAGCAGCAGATCTGACAATTATCTCAATTAGCACTCTTCCAACAGCATTTCGGGTATCAAGATGAACTCAAATGAAAATGATGCAATGGAATGAAATGATGTACTCTCTGAGACGAACATTTTGATATGCTATATGCCCAAAACGGAGCTACGGATGCAAAGTTACGACACGATGAACAGGAGCAAATGAACTAGGGTTTTGGGAGAAAGTCAACCAAGATTTCGGATCTCAGATCTGCACGCTTCCCGAGGTCGCCGGAATAGTGCACCAGAGCTTCGCCGAAGAGGGATTTGGAGGGCGCCGGAGGAGGAGGAAGGCGGTCGGGCTTGGCGGACCGGACGGGGCTCTCGCCGGCGTCGACGGGAGCAGCTGCCGGAGTCGAGGAGGTGCGGGGCGGCGCCGAGGCGGCGGAGGCGGAGGAAGGTGGACGGCGACGAGGGAGGCCGGGCGGCGCGGCGAAGAAGACGACCCGGGCGGCGGCGCGCGAAGACCCGGGCCGCGGGGGCTCTCAGCGGGCCGCGCGGGCCGGCGTGGCTGCGGGTGGCGGCGCGCCACATGGCGGCCCCCGGTTGGCTGCGGGCGGCGGCGGCGTGTCCGTTCAGGTGGTGGTCATGTCCGGCGGCGGCGGGCGATTTTTTTAGGGTTTAGAGATAGGGGATCCGAGATTTGGAATGGGGGGGTATATATAGGCATAGAGGGAGCTAGGAGAGTCCAAATGAGGTGCGGTTTTCGGCCACGCGATCGTGATCGAACGATCTAGATGATGGAGAAGGTTTTGGTGGGTTTTGGGCCAAATTGGAAGGGTGTTGGGCTGCAACACATACGAGGCCTTTACGGTCCCTCGGTTAACCGTTGGAGTATCAAACGAAGTCCAAATGGTACGAAACTTGACAGGCGGTCTAACGGTAGTAAACCAAGGCCGCTTGGCAAGTCTCGGTCCAATACAGAAATGTTTAAGGGAAATTCATATCCAGGGTGTTACATCCGGGGTCTTGAGCTGGACACGGACGGCCGACCCCTTGAGCAGCGAAAGAGGGTCAATCGACACAATCTTGTCCAAGAGCCGGGACATGCCCCGGATAGCCCCCTCCACACGAGCGATGGGAGGAAGCCTATGAATCTGCACCCACATGGTGGAGAGGGAGGCCACGACGAGGGGATCCACAGATGGCACTGATATGCGCACCTTCAGCTGATGAAGCGCAAGGGTCAACTCCGCACTGTGGGTGCCATAGCGGAGGCTGACAGGATCAGGGAAGACTGCAGTGAACTCCCGATCAAAAATGAGGGCAACCTCCCGGTCCCAATCCGGCTTGAACAGGTGGCGAAGCTCTTTATCAATGATCCCCGGGGACGCCGTCTTTCCGTCGAGGACGGAGATGAGAGCAGTCAGGGAGGAGGAAACCGCCGGCACAGGGAGATCCATCTGGAAGAAGCCCAAATCATCAAGCGTGTAGCTAAAGAGGCCAAGGATCCCCGTTGTCGGATGATCAGGGCAGAGCGCGGCGGGGTGGTCGGCGCGCTTGCACTTGAAGCAAGCGGGCGACCGAGTGCAGTCGACCTGGCAATGCCCCTCCACCTCATAGTTGAAGCACGTCACCGCCGGGGCCGGTGGATGGGGAGTTCCCGCCGTAGGCACAGTGGGGGGGTAGGAGATGGAGGATGCCAGGGCGGATGCGGCCGCGGCTTGCAGATTCGCTGCGCGTTTCTTCTTCTTCTTCGCGAAGGCACCACGCCCATTGCGGTTGTTGGGGCCAGACGGCGGAAATTGCGCCTGGCGACGCGGGGGGTCGTAGCGCCGCGGGGGGATGCCTCAGAGCGGCCGGAACAAGCCGGAGAGCGGGAACGGCGAGGCGGAGACCGGCGGTCCCGGTCGCGGCCACAGCCGCGCCACTGCTCCAGTGAGCGGTCCCGCGGGTCAGCACCACGCCAACCCCCATCAGACGCGGACGCCGTCCCCTTGCCCTTGAGCATCGAGTCGCGGAGCTCGGCCTCCTGGCGAGCCCCACCCGGTGAGGGACGGTGCGAGGCTTGGGCCGCCCCACCGTCGCGGCCATCGGCACGCCGCTTAGGCCGAGGGGCGTCGTCGCCTTGCTCGCGAGCCATGGCGGAAGGGACCCGAGAGAGCGTGCGGGAGGGCGGGAAGGGAGGAGGTGGCGGCGGAGATGGAAAGGATGGAGTCGAGGTGGGGAAGGAAGGAGATGGGTCGAGCCCTAGCGAGAGGGCTGGGGCGAGCTCTAAGAGCGGCCCGACCGCATGGGCCAAGGAGAGAGGCAGCCCAGCAGGGGCAGGCCGAACGACAGAGGCCCGGGACGGCCCAGTATCCCGCCTCCTCCCACGGGCCCAGAAGTGGGCCACTGGAAGGCCGAACCACCTGCGTCGATGGCCCACCTAGGCCCAGCCCACACCCCGACCGAGGAAGGGGAGGGAATAGGGTTTCCCCCCTAGGAGGCCAGGCCGCCGCCGGCGACGGGGCAACGCCCGCCGCAAACGCCGATGGCCAGAAAGGCCGAAACTTGCGGCTGCAGCGGACTACCCCGGTCGAGGTCGCGCCAGTCACGCCACTCGTAACCAACGCCGGAGTGAACGAAGAGAAGACCGACGAGGAGGAGCGCCATGAAAACGCCGCCCGCTCCAACTCCGACCGACCAGCCACCCCCCAAGCTCGCGCTCGGGCCCCTCGGCCACGACGACCAGCCGAATGGCCAGCGCCGTGTGGCGGAGGGGAAGGTGGTGCGTGGTGGGCCTCCGGCCGCACCCGCAAAGGTAGAGGGAGGGGAAGGCACCGGGGCGGAGACGGACTCGGTGGCCGCCACCGCCGCCGCAAACTGGTCACCGAAGCGGCGAGGCGGACGTGGCAGCCCGACGTCGTCCAGCCGGTTCTCCTCCGCCGCCCAGTCGGCCCAACTGCAAGCGCGCGTCACTGCAGGGGCGGACGGGGGCAGAGGAGGGGAGGGCGACGAGGCAGGGGAGGAGGGCGAGGGGCGAGGAGACAGGGGGAGGGCGGCCGCACCGGCCAGGCGCGACACGCCGGCGGGCGCGAGGGGCGGGGGAGAGGCGGCGGAGGCCGGCGTCGTCCCCGCAATCGCCATCGCATCCAAGTACTGTATTATAATGGACCAAGAGGCACACTCATGCATCCACCCTTCTGGGATGATAATACATTTCTCTTTATTCATTTGCGGAGGCAGAGTTTACTCTGTCGCTAAAGTTTTGCTACTAAGAAGGCCGAGGGCGAAGCCGGTGACCCAGTCGAGATCTGAATTTCTATGACCTAAGTTCAGTGCATGTTTCTCTCCGAATGTTTGGCCTACCAATTTGTATTGTCTTGTAGACATCAGAGGATTGTATGCAGGCCATTTGTCCAGTGGATTACTGCATTTATATGTTGGTTTTTAATCCTGAACGAAATGACTATACAGAATCTCTATGATAACGTATGACAAATCTTCCTTTTTTGCAAATAAAATTCAGCACATTCCTCCAAGAAATCCTTTTTTGCTATCTGTGACAAACTATGAGTCTGTGCCGGCTTACAAAGTACACGAAATATTCCCGAGCTCCCGATCCAGCCACACGGTCATCAGTGGAGAGTGACTAGAAGCAGTCTAGGCGGACAATCTCAACTTTCCGCCAAGGTCCATGACCAGAAGTCTAGGCAAACAATCTCAACCTTCCACCAAGGTCCATGACCACTGCCGCTGCCATTCATGTCTGGGTCCGTTGCCTCAAAGACCTCGAGCCGGCGCTTCGGGATGGGTTCAAAAGAGAGGAGCTGCAGTTCAATCTCCCGCTCAACCATGAGCGACCGATCCCAGACACGGCCTAGCTAGTAGAAAGATAGCACTTGTAGGCGCCCCTCAACCAGGTAGCAATTCTAACATATACTCTCTAAAATGTCTTATAGGAGTATTTGTTTACAGAGGGAGTAATAAATACTTCAAATTTCTTATACTCACTCCGTTTTTAAATATTTGTTTTTCTAGAAATTTCAACAAATGACTACATACAAAGTAAAATGAATGAATATACACTTTAAAATTTGTCTATATATATATCTATATGTGATAGTCCGTTTTAATCTCTAAAAAGACAAAATATTTAGAAACGGAGGGAATACTAATTTACAGAGTTAGTAAAAAAATCATTGTTGTGAAAGCAAGACCATGCAGTCAACCAACCAAAGTATTAAATCTTCCAAATTTTGTTTACAAAGTTACTCTGACATACTCGCCACCCTAAGGAAAACCTTGGTCAACGACTTTTCAGGCAGAAGCCTGCTTGTACCGTTCCAACACCTGCATCCTTGATGACCTTGCCTCCCGATAAAAACTGTTATTCTTTGAATTTTTTTTTATTTGATACTGTCTTAAAATTTGGTTCCTTATTTTACACTGGAAATTTTTTTTTCCTATTTGACACTAGTTCTAAATTTTATTCCCTATATGATATTTTCGTTTATTTTAAACCTAAATGACACCTGAAAAGACTATTTTGCCCCTCATGTGGTATGTGTGTGGGGGGCAATAGCGCGCACACGCGACATCAGTGCGAGGGCAGGAGCACACACGCAGTAACACATACATATGCATCAACACACACGCACGCGCACACACACGCAACAGCACGCACGCACGCGTGCGTGCACACATACGTAGCAACACACATGCACACGCACACACATGCAGCAACACACACGCACGCAGCAACACACGCGCATGCAACACACACACATACACACGCAGTAGTAGCAGCACACACGCAGGCAACACATAAGCACGCAACAGCACACACACGCGCAATAGCACACATGCACACACACATGCAGCAGCAGCACACATGTGCGCTTGCACCCACACACACAACAGCACACACACACGCACACACACATACCGCATGAGGGGCAAATTCGTCTTTTCAGGTGTCATTTAGGCTCAAAATGGATGAAAATGTCGTATAGGGAATAAAATTTAGGACTAATGTTAAATAAGAAAGAAAAAACTTTTTCAATATCAAATAAGGAACTAGATTTTAAGACAGTGTCAAATAAGGAATTTTCTTTTATTGTTTCTTACACCAAGAATGAAACCCCCGGTCTCGTCCGATCTCCCCGAACTTCTCATAGACGCCATGGGCCAACGTGTTTATCAAAACCAGCTAGCGGCTGCCAGTAGCTTCAGTCCGATGAGGTCTGCCTCCATCCCGTTCCTACATTGTATACAGTTAAAACAGACATGCGACCCGGCCGGTATATAGAGCTTGTAACATGAAATATACGTGCGTACATGGAGCAACTAGGATTGGTAAACCGGCCAGCTAGCTAGTTTCAATATCCATAAAAGAACTAGTCTTCCTTTTTGCAAGAATAAAAGGAGATGGAGAATGTAATTGCTTCTTTGAAGATGCGGAAGGTTAATTAATTATAAGGAAAAAGTCTATTTTAAACCTTGAACTTGTAGAGGTTGGGCGGAATGAACCCTCAAGTCAAAATCCCGGTCGATTGCACCCTGAACTCTGCAATCCCGGTCTAAATCAAACCTTCGGATCATTTGCCAAACCGGGATTGCTGACATGCCAAAGAATGAACGGGATTGGGGAGGAAACGCCCGTAGCGCCCGCGGGTGGGCCGGCCCAGTTCACGGCAGCGCATGCTGCACGTTGTTGCTTCTGTTTTTCGTTTGTTATTTGTTTTTTTATTTCTCTTTTTCTTTTCTGGTTCTTATTTCCTTTTCTTTTATTTTTCTTTTTCTACTTATATTTATATTATTTTATTTTTCCTTTTTATGATTACTTTTTTCTTTTTCCTTATATTATACAAAGTTCATTGCGTGTTACAAAAATATTCATTGTATATTTAGGAATGTTCATGCTATATTACAGAAAAGTTCAAAAATGTTCGCTGTATATTTTGGAAAAATGTTTGAAATTCAAAAAAAATCTTCTATGAATACAATATTTTTCACTTTTTCAAATTTTGCACACTTTTCAAAAAAGTTCACCGCAGTGAAAAAATGTGCAACGTACATTGAAAAAATGTTCCCTGTGTACACAAAAATGTTCATCACGTATAGAAAAATTGTTCAGATTGCATTTCAAAAAAAAGTTCACCGCAGTGAAAAAATGTGCAATGTATATTGAAAAATGTTATCATGTATAGAAAAATTGTTCAGATTGCATTTGAAAAAATGTTCACCGCATTTTTCCAAAAATGTTCAGTGTATATTTTGAACATTTTCACCGTATACCAACAAAATGTTCAGTATGTATTTTGCATTCATTTCAAAAAAGTTCACTGTTCATAAAGATTGTTTGGAATTCGGAATTGGTTTCATTATTAAACAATATTCGCATTTTTCAGAAAATATGTTAATACCTTTTTCCAACAAATGTTTCGCAAATTGAAATAAAAGGATCCGTCACAGTACTTTATTGTTAGCGCTGCGTTTTAGTCGCAGGTATTTTCGCGGATGACTGGCCATTCACGTTTCTATTCGTGTTGAGGTCGGGACTTCGAGTACCATGCTTCTCGCTATTACTTTTTCGTGATTTTTTACATCCGCTTGAGGCATGCTAATGGGCCGGCCCGTTTTGCGCGCCCCTTCTTCAGCGAAGGGTAGACATTGGACGCACGCGGAGCTCCCCAGTGTGCTAAAAAAAGGTGTGCGCTTTTAGGAATTTTTGTTAATGAATGTAAACATAATCTATCGGGCCGGCCCACCAGACGAATCTCAGTTCAAATGATGCCAGGGTTTGATTTAGACCAGGATTGCAGAGTTCAGGGTGCAATCGACCGGGATTTTGACTTGGGGGTTCATTCCGCCCAACCTCTACAAGTTTAAGGTTTAAAATGAACTTTTTCCTAATTATAATACCTTTGCACGGCCAGTAGGTCACAGATGGGCGGAATGATCCTTGAAACCTCCATGTAATGCTTTGCAACAATGTGTCCGGCCTACAAAAGAAAGCAACAATGAATTCCGCCCTCGCTTCCTTGATAATGACCAAAAATGAGATAAATAAAAACCTATACCTCATGTGCAATAAGGGCGGCGATTTCAGCGTCGGTCTTTAGGCAGTCGAGCAAACCCGTGTGGACAACAATCTTACCATTGGGGAAGCTGTACGCCTTAACTTTGGCATTATTGACGACGATCACCTCCCAGTTGAGGTCATCGAGATGACTCCTCTGCGGCGTGCCGTCGTCTTCTTCGCGGGGGCTGTTGGTGGGGAAGACATCGTGGATTCCACGGATGATATCGGAGGCGATGTGTTGGAGACAGTGTTGGGGTCAGACGGGCCAAGGATGGCGTGTGCGTGTATCTTCTTGATCTTGTCGAAGAATATGTACCCAAACTTGGGGTGAAACGACGGAGGGAGGAAGACCCAGTGGACGCGGTTGGTGTAGGGCACCTTCTCGCGGTGGCAGGTGCCGAAAAAGAACAACGGGGCGTAGGAGAAGAAGAGTCATGCTTGTTTAGTGTTGAACATGTGTATATGTACGTAGATCTGGATTTTGTATGCCACACCTGTAGTGCCTCTCTTCCCCTGTATGTACTTGTATCTTGGGAGACAAGACACCGGTCGCACCTCTTATACCTATATACTAGACCATGATGACGCGCGTTGGTGCGCCCGTTAGTAAAACGGTAGGATCTTTCAGTAAATATATGGAGATACAGAATATGAAAGTTAAATTTGCATGAACTAATTGATATACTGCCCATAATCCAATAGGTTTTTTTAGGGGCCATAATCCAATAGTTGAGTTCTAATATAAAATTGTTGAGAGGTAGTGTAATCCAATAGGTGAGTTATAATATAAGATTGTTGAGAAGTAGTGCAACAATATGTGGACTGATTTATTTCCCGGGTCCAATGGGCCTAGGCTTTCTATTACGCCCATTCATAGCTTCAAAAAAATTGGAGATATAAAGAAAGACAATACAAAAGAAACAAATATGTGTCTATCTCCACTGATTTATTCTTTTCATTTATGACTTCAGCAAGCAATGTGGTTCTAATAAGGGCATCTCCAACAGTTGTAAGATAGGTGTTGATAAATTTGTCACCTAGGACATAGTGATGAATGTGGAGAGAGAGCAAAGTTGTATGTATATTAACCAACAACCTTTGCACAAGCTCCAAGGTGAAATAGAGAGCAATCACATTTATTTTCTCACCATCTATTGAATAACTTAGATACAATCTATTGGAGTAGTTGTATGATAGCTTGTTGGTTGATGACATGGATATTTTACCAACAAGACTAACATACAACCTGTTGGTAATACCCTAATACGACCACAGTCAAGCACTCTAAATCCAACATAGGCAGCTCCAGGTTTTAAGAATCATGGAAACACCATAATTAATAATCCACCATTGACACCATTAAATTATGGGGCAACACACGTGGAGGAGCAGAGCATGCCTAAATTTCATTTTTCATACTGCATCAAAGGTATATCAGTCTGGCGTATGGTGTATGAATATTTGCAAGATCACCTAAATAAATCGTGGCATTGCCACTTAAAAAAAGTCTCATATAGAAATATTCACTTATAGATGGATGTTAAAAAAATTATTTGCCATTCTACCTGCCTAACACATTCTTTTACGAACTTTTTCATCAATTTCCCCTACTATATGGATAAATTCCAGCTCATTAACAGACCTCCTTACTTGCCCAGCCTTCATGTCGAGGTGGAAGAAAAACAATACAATCTTCATTATATGCATATCCCATGTTTAAAAATAAAAAATACACAAGTCTTACCAAACCAAATATTCTCACTCCTGTTAGAAATTACTGTAAATAAGAGTTATTAGTTGGTAATACATGCAATATGCATCTGTACCTGGATCAGTTCAGAACCTATTTTAGGTGTAAATGTCAACAACTTTTTGATAACAAAAACACTTGGCATGTAGTAATAATATTACTCTCCTAAGTCCTAACACCCCTAGAAGATGACTTTTGGGATGATGATAGTAAAGTCACTAGTGCTCAGAATGATATTCTTAACACCCATTTTACTAAACAACAAATTAAAGAGGCAGTCTTTGGCTCGTATGCTGAGGAGGCTCCAGGACCTGATGGGTTCCCCTTCTTGTTTTATCAGCATTTTTGGGATGTTATTAAGAATGATTTGTTTGCCCTGTTTAGAGACCGAGAGAAAGGTGAGCTAGATTTATTTAGGCTCAACTTTTCTTTACTCACCCTAGTCCCTAAAGAGGTCGATGTTGTCAAGCTAGAAAAGTTTAGACCCCTGGCTATGACTAATTGTAGTTTTAAAATTTTCTCCAAGTGTGTCGCTAATAAGTTTGGCCCTGTTTGTAATGAATTGATTTCTCCTAGTCAAACTGCTTTTATAAAAGGCGGATTTATAGTTGAGAGCATAGTAGCTGCGCATGAAATAATTCATGTTGTTGCTGCCAGGAAAATGGCTGGTTTTGTTTTCAAGCTTGATTATGAGAAAGCTTATGACATGGTAAATAGGGAGTTCCTGGTAGATATAATGTCCACAAGGATCTATTGGTGTCAGGTTAATGAACAGTGATTTTTCTTGACTGCTAAAGGAGTGAGACAGGGGGACACTACTGGAATCAGCTTCCTTGCCGTCTGCCATGGCGGACGGCAAAGGCATAGATCCCGGACGGCAAATTTCTTTGCCATCTGCCAGCAGACGACAAACTGTCCGTCTAAACACGTGCCAGCAAAGGCCTTCTTTGTCGTCCGCTTCTTAGAAATAGACGGCAAAGGATTGTGTCACCCGCCATCTGAGGCCAGCGGACGGCAAAGACAACGGATGACAGTGGGATGGGGTCAGAGCCGTTAGGGGGTTAACGGTGCTCTTACTTGTAACATTGTAAGCATTGTAATCATCGACGGACGCACACACAATTTAATGGAGGAAAGGTGAGAGAATTCGTATAACTAACCGCCATGGCGAGCTCCGCGGGCCGTGCACGAGGCGTTATCTCAGTATTAGAGCTACTCAAGCGCTTCTTGATCTGCGGGAGAGTCCTAGGACAATGTATCAGTCCATCATCAATGGCTTGAGAGCCATGGGACCTCCCGCCACCAGATATCATCACCAGCTCTGTATCAAAAGGATCCTGGCTCGGGTTAAAGTCCTCCCCTTTCCTCACCTTCCCCTCGTCTCTGTACCTCACAAGCTTGTGGTGGGAGGCGATGTTGGTGAAGCTCTCTGGATGATCTATGTCATACTCCGTGAATGGCTTGGCCTTCTTGTACGGGGCCATATGGGCCATGCCATAGAGGTCGAACAGATTTGGCACATGCTTCTTGTGGTGGTGCGCCTGAGAGAGAGGAACAAAATATTAGTTAAGGGCTCAAGCTAGCATGAAGAATGATAGTGTTATGTAAATAGGTCATTTTGGAGCTAAGAAAGGTTATTATATCATTTTCGAGGAAAATAAGCTAAGTTTAGGTCATTTTCGAGGTCACCAAGATTATTATGCCATTTTGACCAAAGTATGTTAATTATGTCATTATTGAGCTATCCAAGGTAGTTATGCCATTTTAGCTAACTATAGCATATTTAGGCATTCTGTAGAGCTATCTAAGGTTATTGTGTCATTTTAGAGCTAATTATGTCATGAATGAACTAGCTAAGATTAATTTAGGTCGTTATTGAGCTATCGAAGGTAGTTATGCCATTTTTAACTAACTGAAGCATATTAAGTCATTTTATAGAGCTATCTAAGGTTATTATGTCATTTTAGAGCTAATTATGTCATGAATTAACTAGTTAAGATTAGTTTAGGTCATTATTGAGCTATCGAAGGTAGTTATGCCATTTTTTAACTAACTAAAGCATATTAAGTCATTTTATAGAGCTATCTAAGGTTATTATGTCATTTTAGAGCTAAATATGTCATAAATGAACTATCCAAGGTAGTTATGCCTTTTTTTAACTTATTAAGCATATTAAGTCATTTTGGAAGGGATAAATGCTAGCATGAAGAATGAAATTGCATGAATCATGTAGCAAACCACATACCCAGTTATCCCCGTACTCAAACAGGTTGGAGCTCCCTTGATGGTGTGGCACACCTTCCATTTGGCCACGCTTATCCTTGGCCTTATGGCGTTCGACTAGCCATTCGGGAGAGTGATGTCTACTACACAAGCTTCTTGTAGACATTGTTGGGCCTCCAAGTGCGGAGGTTTGTAGGACAGTAGCAAATTTCCCTCAAGTGGATGACCTAAAATTTATCAATCCGTGGGAGGCGTAGGATGAAGATGGTCTCTCTCAAGCAACCCTGCAACCAAATAACAAAGAGTCTCTTGTGTCCCCAACACACCCAATACAATGGTAAATTGTATAGGTGCACTAGTTCGGCGAAGAGATGTGATACAAGTGCAATATGGATAGTAGATAATGGTTTTTGTAATCTAAAAATATAAAAACAGTAAGGTAGCAAGTGGTAAAAGTGAGCACAAACGGTATTGCAATGCTAGGAAACAAGGCCTAGGGTTCATACTTTCACTAGTGCAAGTCCTCTCAACAATAATAACATAACTGGATCATATGACTATCCCTCAACATGCAACAAAGAGTCACTCCAAAGTCACTAATAGCGGAGAACAAACGAAGAGATTATGGTAGGGTACGAAACCACCTCAAAGTTATCCTTTCTGATCGATCTATTCAAGAGTCCGTAGTAAAATAACATGAAGCTATTCTTTCCGTTCAATCTATCATAGAGTTCGTACTAGAATAACACCTTAAGAAACAAATCAACCAAAACCCTAATGTCACCTAGATACTCCAATGTCACCTCAAGTATCCATGGGTATGATTATACGATATGCATCACACAATCTCAGATTCATCTATTCAACCAACACAAAGAACTTCAAAGAGTGCCCTAAAGTTTCTACCGGAGAGTCAAGACGAAAACGTGTGCCAACCCCTATGCATAAGTTCACGAGGTCACGGGACTCGCAAGTTGATCACCAAAACATACATCAAGTGGATCACGTGATATCCCATTGTCACCACAGATAAGCACATGCAAGACATACATCAAGTATTCTCAAATCCTTAAAGACTCAATCCGATAAGATAACTTCAAAGGGAAAACTCAATCCATTACAAGAGAGTAGAGGGGGAGAAACATCATAAGATCCAAATATAATAGCAAAGCTCGCGATACATCAAGATCGTACCACCTCAAGAACACGAGAGACAGATCAAACACATAGCTATTGGTACATACCCTCAGCCCCGAGGATGGAATACTCCCTCCTCGTCATGGAGAGCGCTGGGATGATGAAGATGGCCACCGGAGAGGGATTCCCCCCTTCGGTAGGGTGCCAGAACGGGTCTAAATTGGTTTTCGGTGGCTACGAAGGCTTCTGGCGGCGGAACTCCCGATCTATTCTGCTCCCCGATGTTTTTAGGGTATATTGATGTATATATATATATATATATAGGCGAAAGAAGTCAGTCAGGGGAGCCACGAGGGGCCCACGAGGGTGGGGGCGTGCCTCCCTGCCTCATGGCCACCTTGAAGCTTCCCTGACGTCTACTCCAAGTCTCCTGGATTGCTTCCGTTCCAAAAATAACTTTCCCGAAGGTTTCTTTCCGTTTGGACTCCGTTTGATATTCCTTTTCTTCGAAACACTAAAATAGGCAAGAAAACAACAATTTGGGCTGGGCCTCCGGTTAATAGGTTAGTCCCAAAAATAATATATAAGTGTATAATAAAGCCCAAAAACATCCAAAACAGATAATATAATAGCATGGAACAATCAAAAATTATAGATACGTTGGAGACGTATCAGCATCCCCAAGCTTAATTCCTACTCGTCCTCGAGTAGGTAAATGATAAAAACAGAATTTTTGATGTGGAATGCTACCTAACATATTTATCCATATAATTCTTTTTATTGTGGCAAGAATATTCAGATCCATAAGATTCAAGACAAAAGTTTATTATTGACATAAAAATAGTAATACTTCAAGCATACTAACTAAGCAATTATGTCTTCTCAAAAGAACATGGCAAAAGAATGTTCATCCCTACAAAATCATATAGTTTGGTCATGCTCCATTTTCGTCACACAAGAATGCTCTCATCATGCACAACCCCGATGACAAGCCAAGCAATTGTTTCACACTTTAGTAATCTCAAACTTTTTTCAACTTTCACGTAATACATGAGCGTGAGCCATGGACATAGCACTATGGGTGGAATAGAATATAATGATGGAGGTTGTGTGGAGAAGACAAAAAGGGAGAAAGTCTCACATTGACGCGGCTAATCAATGGGCTTGGGAGATGCCCATCAATTGATGTCAATGCAAGGAGTAGGGATTGCCATGCAACGGATGCACTGGAGCTATAAATGTATGAAATCTCAACAAAAGAAACTAAATGGGTGTGCATCCAACTTGCTTGCTCACCAAGACCTAGGGCATTTGAGGAAGCCCGTTGTTGGAATATACAAGCCAAGTTCTATAATGAAAAATTCCCACTAGTATATAAGAGTGACAAAACAAGAGACTCTCTATCATGAAGATCATGGTGCTACTTTGAAGCACAAGTGTGGAAAAAAGGATAGTAGCATTGTCCCTTTTATTTTATTTTTAATTATTTTTTAATTTGGCCTTTTTTTATTTGGCCTTTCTTTTTTTCCTTTTTTGGGACAATGCTCTATTAATGATGATCATCACATTTCTATTTATTTACAACTCAATGATTACAACTCGATACTAGAACAAGGTATGACTCTATATGAGTGCCTCCGGTGGTGTACCGGGATATAAATCAAGAGTGACATGTATGATAAATTATGCATGGTGGCTTTGCCACAAATACGATGTCAACTACATGATCATGCAAGGCAATATGACAATGATGATGTATGTCATAATAAACGGAACGGTGGAAAGTTGCATGGCAATATATCTCAGAATGGCTATGGAAATGCCATAATAGGTAGGTATGGTGGCTGTTTTGAGGAAGATATAAGGAGGTTTATGTGTGATAGAGCGTATCGTATCACGGGGTTTGGATGCACCGGCGAAGTTTGCACCAACTGTCAAGGTGAGAAAGGGCAATGCATGGTACCGAAGAGGCTAGCAATGATGGAAGGGTGAGAGTGCATATAATCCATGGACTCAACATTAGTCATAAAGAACTCACATACTTATTGCAAAAATCTACAAGTCATCAAAAACCAAGCATTACACGCATGCTCCTAGGGGGATAGATTGGTAGGAAAAGACCATCGCTCGTCCCCGACCGCCACTCATAAGGAAGGCAATCAAAGAAACACCTCATGCTTCAAATTTGTCACACAACGGTTGCCATACGTGCATGCCACAGGACTTGCAAACATCAACGCAAGTATTTCTCAAATTCACAACTACTCAACTATCACAATCTAATATTACCACCTTTATATCTCAAAACAATTATCAAGTATCAAACTTCTCCTAGTACTCAATGCACTTTGTATGAAAGTTTTTATTATACCCATCTTGGATGCCCATCATATTAGGACTAGTTTCATAACCAAAGAAAATTACCATGTTGTTCTAAAGACTCTCAAAATAATATAAGTGAAGCACAAGAGTTCATCTATTTCTTCAAAATAAAACCACCACCGTGCTCTAAAAGGATATAAGTGAAGCACTAGAGCAAATGACAAACTACTCCGAAAGATATATGTGAAGATCAATGAGTAGTTGAATAATTATGCAACTATGTGAAGACTCTCTAACATTTAAGAATTTCAGATCTTGGTATTTTATTCAAACAGAAAGCAAAAAAATTATGCTCCTAGCAAAACACATATCATGTGGTCAATAAAAATATAGCTCCAAGTGAAGTTACCGATGAACGAAGACGAAAGAGGGGATGCCATCCGGGGCATCCCCAAGCTTAGGATCTTGGTTGTCCTTGAATATTACCTTGGGGATCCTTGGGCATCCTCAAGCTTAGGCTTTTTCCACTCCTTATTCCATAGTCCATCGAATCTTTACCCAAAACTTGAAAACTTCAAAACACAAAACTTAACAGAAAACTCATAAGCTCCGATAGTATAATAAAATAAATTACAACTTTTGGTACTGTTGTGAACTCATTATAAATTCATATTGGTGTTAAACCTGCTGTATTCCAACTTCTCTATGATTTATAAACTCTATTACTATCCATAGATTCATCAAATTAAGCAAGCAACACACGAAAAACTGAATCTGTCAAAAACAGAACAGTCTGTAGTAATCTGTAGGTTTCGACTACTTCTGGAATGCCAAAAATTCTAAAATAAATTTCTGTACGTGAGGAATTTATCTATTAATAATCTTCAAAAATAATCAACTTAATCGCACTCTTCAGTAAAAAATGGCAGCTAATCTCGTGAGCGCTAAAGTTTCTGTTTTTTACAGCAAGATCACAAAGACTTCACCCAAGTCTTCCCAAAGGTTCTACTTGGCACAAACACTAATTAAAAGCATAAAACCACATCTAAACAGAGGATATATGAATTATTTATTAATAAAAAGGAACAAAAAGCAAGAAACAAAAATAAAAATTGGGTTGCCTCCCAACAAGCGCTAACGTTTAACGCCCCTAGCTAGGCATGACAATTTCAATGATGCTCACATAAAAGATAAGAATTGAAATATAAAGAGAGAATCATGAAGAATATGACTAGCACATTTAAGTATAACCCACTCCCTATGCATAGGGATTTTATGAGCAAACAACTTATGGGAACAATAATCAACTTGCATAGGAAGGTAAAGCAAGCAAAACTTCAAAACTTTAAGCACATAGAGAGGAAACTTGATATTATTGCAATTCCTACAAGCATATATTCCTCCCTCATAATAATTTTCAGTAGCTTAATAGATGAATTCAACAATATAACTATTACATAAAGCATTCTTTTCATGATCTACAAGCATAGAAAATTTACTACTCCCCACATAAGCAAGATTCTTCTCAATCAGAATAGTGGGAGTATCATAAGAAACTCGGATACTACAAGTTGTTTCCACATTAAAAGAGTAATATTCAGGAAAAGGGTAATCATAATCATGACAAGTTTTATAAATATAATCATCATTACTTTTTATAGCATAAGTATCATCACAATAATTATCATAAGTAGCAACTTTGTTCTCATCATAATCAATTGAAACCTCTTCCAAGATAGTGGAATCATTACTAAATAAAGTCATGACCTCTCCAAATCCACTTTCATAATTATCACAATAAGATTCAACATCCTACAAAATAGTGGGATCATTACTTCCTAAAGTTGATACTCTTCCAAACCCACTTTCATCAATATAATCATCATAAGTAGGAGGCATGCTATCATCATAATAATTTTGCATATCAAAACTTGGGAGACTACAAATATCATCTTCATTAAACATAGCATCCCCAAGCTTGGGACAAATATTAATTGCAGCAAATATATTCTCAAACATGTCATTCTCATCAAACATATCATCCCCAAGCTTGGGCCTTTTCATATCATAAGCATAATCACTCTCATCATTAATAGTATGGATAGCACCAATAGTATAGCAATTATCATCATCACAATGAGTAATAGGAGCAACATCATTTGGGAGGGATACATTTTTACCTTTGCTTCTCCAACTTTTCTTTTTCTTCTTCGCATCATGTGTGGGTTTAATCCTCTTTTTGGAGCTCCTTATTAATGAGATTGGTTGTAGGAGGCTCCTCCTCGTTACCTGATTCATCATAAGAAATAATAGGAGGATATTGGGAAGCCTCTTCCCTTTATTAGTATTCTCTTCATCCTCTATTTGTTTTCTTTTCTTTATATAATTGGCAATATAAGGATTTTCAATGCAATTCACCGCACAGAACATAAAAATTTCTTCTAGATCAATATCGAGGAATTTCTCAAGGTTATATTCTGGAATATGCTTAGTTATACATTTCATTTCTTCATAACCCAAAAGCAAACTAAGTTCATTATGATGTGCAAGGGAAATCAAATCATCACAATTTTTGGACACGATACGATCATGGAACAATTTGCATCGGAGATTTAAATGGCCATGTTCATTGCAAAGTTCACAAGTATGGTGAAGAAATTTTAAATTTTCAGCACAAACATTTAGCCTCTCTTGCAACCATTTAGTTTCCAAATACTTATGCCTCTTGCAAAATCTATTTTCCCTAATTGGTGTGTACTTGCAGGCTCTATATATTCCACAAAAGTTGACATGCTTATAAGAGACATTTTCATCATGACTAGTGCACTCAGCATTAGTACTATGGATATTCAAGGAGTTCATACTAACAACATTGCAATCATGCTTATCATTCAAAGATTTAGTGCCAAACATTTTATAGACTTCTTCTTCTAGCATTTGAGTGCAATTTTCCTTTCCATCATTCTCACGAAAGATATTAAAAAGATAAAGCGTATGAGGCAAACTCAATTCCATTTTTTGTAATTTTCTTTTATAAACTAAACTAGTGATAAAACAAGAAACTAAAAGATTCGGTTGCAAGATCTAAAGATATACCTTCAAGCGCTAACCTCCCCGGCAACGACGCCAGAAAAGAGTCTGATGTGTACTGATGACCCACAAGTGTAGGGGATCTATCGTAGCCTTTTAGATAAGTAAGAGTGTCGAACCCAACAAGGAGCAGAAGGAAATGATAAGCGGTTTTCAGCAAGGTATTCTCTGCAAGCACTGAAATTATCGGTAACAGATAGTTTTGTGATAAGGTAATTTGTAACAAGTAGCAAGTAATAAAAGTAAATAAGGTGCAACAAGATGGCCCAATCCTTTTTGTAGCAAAGGAAGAGCCTGGACAAACTCTTATATGAAGGAAAGCGCTCCCGAGGACACATGGGAATTATCGTCAAGCTAGTTTTCACCACGTTCATATGATTTGCGTTCGGTACTTTGATAATTTGATATGTGGGTGGAATGGTGCTTGGGTACTATCCTTACTTGGACAAGCATACCACTTATGATTAACCCCTATTGCAAGCATCCGCAACTACAACAGAAGTATTAAGGTAAACCTAACCATAGCATAAAACATATGGATCCAAATCAGCCCCTTATGAAGCAACGCATAAACTAAGGTTTAAGCTTCTATCACTCTAGCAACCCATCATCTACTTATTACTTCCCAATGCCTCCCTCTAGGCCCAAACAATGGTGAAGTGTCATGTAGTCGACGTTCACATGACACCACTAGAGGGATGACAACATACATCTCATCAAATATCAAACGAATACCAAATTCACATGACTACTAATAGCAAGACTTCTGCCATGTCCTCAGGAACAAATGTAACTACTCACAAAGGATATCCATGTTCATAATCAGAGGGGTATTAATATGCATAATGGATCTGAACATATGATCTTCCACCAAGTAAACCAACTAGCATCAACTATAAGGAGTAATCAACACTACTAGCAACCCACATGTACCAATCTGAGGTTTGGATACAAAGATTGGATACAAGAGATGAACTAGGGTTTGTGATGAGATGGTGCTGGTGAAGATGTTGATGGAGATTGACCCCCTCCCGATGAGAGGATCGTTGGTGATGACGATGGTGATGATTTCCCCCTCCCGGAGGGAAGTTTCCCCGGCAGAACAGCTCTGCTGGAGCCCTAGATTGGTTCCGCCAAGGTTCCGCCTCGTGGCGGCGGAGTTTCATCCCGTGAGCTTGCTTATGATTTTTTTCTCAGACGAAAGACCTCATATAGCAGAAGATGGGTATCGGAGGGCCACCAGGGGGCCCACGAGGCAGGGGGCGCGCCCAAGGGGTAGGGCGCGCCCCCCACCCTCGTGGCCAGGGTGTGGCCCCCTCTGGAACTTTCTTCGCTCAATATTTTTTATATATTCTGGACATAACTTCCATGAAGTTTCAGGACTTTTGGAGCTGTGCAGAATAGGTCTCTAATATTTGCTCCTTTTCCAGCCCAGAATCCCAGCTACCGTCATTCTCCCTCTTCATGTAAACCTTGTAAAATAAGAGAGAATAGACATAAGTATTTTGACATAATGTGTAATAATAGCCCATAATGCAATAAATATTGATATAAAAGCATGATGCAAAATGGACGTATCAACTCCCCCAATCTTAGACCTCGCTTATCCTCAAGCAAAAGCCGAAATCGAAACATATGTCCACATGTTTAGAGATAGAGGTGTCGATAAAAATAAAATACGGACATGAGGGCATCATGATCATTCTTAGAACAACAACACACACACACACATATATATAGAGAGAGAGAGAGTAACACTATTCTGATCCTGGGATCAGAATAACTATTTGGATCACGGCGCGCCCTATATAGGCCCAATGGACGTTTCCGAACTTCCGAAAAGACACACAAAAACTGATCGAGCCCATGCCCAACCCCCACCTCACCTCCCGCACTATCGGATCCCCCGACCACCTCCCGCCGCCGCCCGCCCCCCACCCCCGACGCACCTCCTGCTGTCGGCCACCCACTGCTGGCCACCGGAGCCGCCGCCTCCACTCGCGAGCTCCGTCGCCTCCTCCTTCCCGTGCTCGGCCTCCTTCTCCCGGCTCGCCGCCGCCCCCGCATCTTCCCGGGTCGCCGCCAAGGTTCCCAGTCCCCTCCACCCACCGCAGCTTCTAACGACACCCACACCGCCGCTCCTCAACCACCGACGGCGGCACGCATCCATCCTCCTCGGCCGCCGCGACCTTCTTCCTCTGCCCCTGCGACCTTCCTCCTCTCCCATCGCGGCCTTCTTCCCTCCAGTGCCTCCCAGATTGGCTACTCGATGCATGTTCCCCCACCGGTGGCTCTTCCCTATGCTCACTTTCTTCCCTCCGCCGCCGGTGTGAGAGCCGCCCACACCACCCTGCACTGCCACATTCCTCCTCCCGGCCGGCCTCCCGGCTCCGCTGTGCGAAACAGAGCCGCCGTGCACCACCTAGTCATCACTACCGCCTCTCTTCCTCCATGCTACCGCCGCCCCTCTTCCTCCATGCTACTGCTGCCCCTCTTCCTCCATGCTACTGCCGCCTTCCACTCTGCTCCCCACGCCCCAGGGTGTCCGCATCGAGCTTTCCTCTCTTCTACTAGCAGTGCACACAAGTTGTTTGTGTATATGCCTTGAACGAAAAAATCCTCTCTTTGGTTACAGGAGAAGTTCATGTACAGCCACAACAACAAAGTTCATGTTGTTAGAGAATTGAAGTCCATTTATATGGAAGTTGATGATTGTTGTGTGTATGCAGGGGAGCACAAAAAGAACCTGTGGCTGACAAATTTTCTTGTTATCTAGCCACAACAATCTTTGTTGACCTCTTTGATAATCTTTTACCTTGTTATATCTTGCACATAGTCGATTGAAGGGTGTTTTCCTTGAGAGTGGAACCTGAAAGGTAATAAAATACGGACAACAACTTCAACATGCCAATATCTTCTTGCAACTTCTACTGAACTTAATACCAAGATAGTAGCCATTCCTTCGACTTTCGTACTTCATTTGTAAGAACCATTCTGGATTCCTAACAACATCTCTACAATATTTCAGGAATTCTCGCTTCTTCTTCCACAGCTCGCGAGATCAAAGGCCATTGTCGACAAAGCTAAGCTCAAGAGTGCAACTTCAGTCGAAGATATGCATTAGAGATTGCGAGAAGCTCTCACTAGTCTTGCTCTTCTGTTTAACTTGTGTCAACACATATGGCCTCTTCAGTTTGGGACTACAGCTTCTTTTGAAAAGTCACGACTACGATGACAAATAATGCAACCATAGTATCTGTTCTATGTGTGGTTTGTAATTTTGTTAGATGCCCCTTGGCCGTTAACACATAAACTTTGGTACTTAGCATATTATTTGTTATAATAAATCTGATCAGCTTGTTTCTTCCCAGCATCTCCTTGGTTGCTGTAATGTAGCTTCGTTTTGGTTGTAAAATATATGTGGTCTAATGTTTGTTGTGTTATCCTACTTGATGAAAGAAGGGAGCATGCGGTTTCATTTCACCTGAAGTGCCAACATAAAAAAATCAGTTTTGGTTCTCCTGTAGTTATTTCCCCAAGCTTGAGGGAGCACCGACCATCCCCCAAAAAATGTGTTTTCTACCTTTTTTGTTCTGAGTGGTGAGAAATAAGAGATACAACATGTCTTTGTTGGTATGGCAACAAGCCGAGAGAATAATTGAAAATATGTTTCTTCTTGTTCCATTGTTTCTGTATTAGGCATATGAAAAAATTGACTTGGCATACGTCCAGACATCTCTTGTTTGCAAAAAGCCGAGTAAATAATTAATTTTCAACTTTTCTTGAAGTTCAAATTGGTGAACCCAGGCCGTTCAAGTCCTATGATCTCCCTCATATATAAAAAGGATTTTCCCCATCTTAAATTTGAAGTTATAAAAAATAATTCTTCCATTTCTAAAAAAATCTAAAAGGTCAAATTAAAATAAGGGAGTGGTTCAATGTTTTTAATTTATTACAAAACTTGGATTTTTGTCGTTAATGGAAAATAAAACAAGAAGTCCAGATTATAAGATAGAGCAATTTAATGTTTATAAAAACACAGATTTTCCACATTACTAAAGAATAAAACCAAGAAGTTCAAAAGGATTTTCAACCTATATAGGCTCACTTTCTCTGCCGTTGTGTCCTTCTTCCCTTCCTGGTTTAGGGTTTAGGGCCTGGGGCAATTTTATAAAAAAGGATTTTCTTTGTTAAAATAAACCTAGAAGTTCAAATTTAAAAATGGAGCGGTTTGATGTCTATCAAAAAGTAGTATTTTTTCTTACTGAAATAAATAAAACTAGGAAGTCCAAATTAGAAAGATGGAGAAGTTTGATGATTATAGAAAACTCAAATTTTCCTCGTTATTAAAAGAATGGAAAACAAGAAGTTTAAAAATTAAATAACAAGAAGTTCATTTTTTTTAAATAGAGCGCTTCAAAATGTCATAAAAAAGATTAAGAAAAAAAACCAGGATGTCCATATTAAAAAGATGGAGAAGTTCGTTGATTATAGAAAACTCAGATTTTCCTTGTTATTAAAGAATGGAAACAAGAAGTTCAAAAATAAAATAGCAAAAAGTTCAACTTTTGAAAATAGAGCGCTTCAAAATTCATAAAAAAGGATTAATAAATAAAACCAGGAAGTCCATATTAAAAAGATGGAGAAGTTCGACGATTATAAAAAACTCAGATTTTCCTCGTTATTAAAGAATGGAAACAAGAAGTTCAAAAATAAAATATCAAGAAGGTCAACTTTTGGAAATAGAGCGCTTCAAAATTCATAAAAAAGGATTAAAGAAAATTAGATTAAAAATTCATAAAAAAAACTCAGATATTTTCACGTAACCGAGAGAAGTTCAGATTGATAACTGCTAGAAGTTCACGTACTACATGGTGTGCATTTTGTATTAAAAATAATAAAAAAGCAAAGACTAAAAGTTTGTTGATATAAGTTCAAGTCCTCCATCGGAGAAAGTTAAAAAAAATTGTGAGATAGGTTTATACAAAAGAAATTTCATTTGTGTAACACTAACGAATGGATGAGAAAATTACAAACAAAAATACGCCACAAAAGTTCAACGTGAAAACGGCAGGAAGTTCAACTACTACGCTGAATGAATTTTAGATGAAAAACTTTTAAAATCATCGCGAGTATGAAAAAACGATCAACACGAGAAACTTGCGTGCTTATAGCAGCTTTCCATCGGTATATCACCTGCTCAATTCCGGTGAATGGATGGAGAGTTACGAGAAGTGGATGGAGACCTACGAGCAAAAAAATCACGTGAAAAACAGAGTGAAGTTCAGGCACACGCGCCGAGAAGTTCAGGTTCTTCACGCGGTGCATTTTTGAAGAATCTGTTTCGCGATAAAGGCAGAACGCATGATCCCGCCATTTTCGAAATTACTTGAAAACAGCTAGGAATCAGAGAAAACCATCAACATGAAAATTTTTCACATTTTCCGTAGCTTTTTAGTGGTATATTATTTGCCCCATTCCGATAAAGTTTGTAGAAATTACGGCAAAAATACATTTTTCGTCATTTTCAAAACTGACTTAAAACCGTAAAGAATTGGGAGAAACAATACATTCCAAAAAGTTTCGCATTTGTTCAAGCTTTCCAACGCCATATCATTTGCTGCATTCGGACACACGGTTAAAAAATTAGCTCGAAAATACGAACTCGGTAGGACTTGGACCATTTTCTAAATTACTCTTAAACCATTCAAAATTAGAAAAAAAACTGTCAAGATGAAAAAGTAGCACATTTTCATAAGATTTCCAACGCCGTATCATATGCCTCCATTGGATTAGCCATTTGGAAATGGCATTGAAAAAACGAACTCAGCTGTTGGGTTTACGAAATTTTATGTTTTTTCAAATTACTCTTTAACCATAAGGAATTAGAGAAAACTTTCAACATGTGGAAGGAGTGGTTTTGCATCAGATTTCCAACGCCATATTATATGCCTCATTCCGATAAACGGTTTAGAAATGCGATCGAAAATACGATTCACGTTTTTTGTGCGAAAAAAACAGTTTTCAAAACTGCTCTTAAACCGCTTGTACTTTGCCAAAAATTTAAG
The DNA here is from genome assembly GCF_018294505.1 of Triticum aestivum. Taxonomy (NCBI): domain Eukaryota; kingdom Viridiplantae; phylum Streptophyta; class Magnoliopsida; order Poales; family Poaceae; genus Triticum; species Triticum aestivum. The sequence goes on along the minus strand of NC_057809.1, from coordinate 164,893,720 downwards.
TTGGGTCATGATATTGATGTCCATAGCTTTCCAACGGTATATCGCAAGCCCCATTTGGGCAATGTTGGCAGAAGTTCAACCTAGTTCACACGGAAGTTCAACGTACTACTAGTGGGGCAGGTCAGGTTGTGATCAGAATATTATTCTGATCCCGTGATTAGAATAGTGTTTATGTATATATATATATTGTCATATGATCTCTTATGCTAAAGTAACAATTTAATCACAATTTCAAGTATGAATCATAAACTTCATTGAAAACTAACAAACTCTAATCTCAGTCATTAAGGCAATTGCAATTTATCATAACATAGGAAGGAGTCAATATAAGAGCTTTTCAGCAAGTCCACATACTCAACTATCATTTAGTCTTTCACAATTGCTAACACTCACACAATATTTATGGGTATGGAGTTTTAATCGGACACAGAGAAAGATAGGAGCTTATAGTTTTGCCTCTCAACGTTTTACCTCAAGGGTAATGTCAACAATAATAGCTCATGCAGACTCACATCCAATTAGCTATATGTATCTGGATCTTTCCAACACATTGTGCTTGCCAAAGGATAAATTGTAAAAAGGAAAGGTGAAGATCACCATGACTCTTATGCAAGGTAGAAGATAAAAGGTAAAAGATAGGCCCTTCGCAGAGGGAAGCAGAGGTTGTCATGCGCTTTTATGGTTGGATGCACAAAATCTTAATGCAAAATAACGTCACTTTATATTGCCACTTGTGATATGGACCTTTATTATGCAGTCTGTCGCTTTTATTTCTTCCATATCACAAGATCGTATAAAGCTTATTTTCTCCACATTAATAAGTCATACATATTTAGAGAGCAATTTTTATTGCCTGCACCGATGACAACTTACTTAAAGGATCTTACTCAATCCATAGGTAGGTATGGTGGACTCTCATGGCAAAACTGGGTTTAAGGATATTTGAAGCACAAGTAGTATTTCTACTTGGTGCAAAGAACCTGGCTAGCATGAGAGGGAAAGGCAAGCTCAACATGTTGGATGATCCATGACAATATAATTTATCTCAGATGAAAGAAAACATAACCCATTACGGTGTCTTCCTTGTCCAACGTTAACTCTTTAGCATGTCATATTTTAATGAGTGCTCCCAATCATAAAAGATGTCCAAGATAGTATATTTATATGTGAAGTCCTCTCTTTATTTATTACTTCCTATTAATTGCAACGATGACCAAAACTATGTTTGTCAACTCTCAACAACTTTTATTCATCATACTCTATATATGTGAGCTCATTACTCTCCATAAGATCCATATGATCTCTTTATTTCTTTTTATTTATTCTCTTTTATTTTATTCCCTCAAGATCATAGCAAGGTAATCAAGCCCTTGACTCAACACTAATCTTTATTATATATAGCTCATGGACTCGATTACATAGAAGGGTCATAAAGCAAAACTCACAACTAGATCATACTAAAACTTTATTCTACTAGATCAAGATATTATCAAAAGGATCGAACTAAGAAAAACGGTAAAGATAAAAGTGATGGTGATACGATACCGAGGCACTCCCCCAAGCTTGGCAGTTGCCAAGGGGAGTGCCCATACCCATGTGTTTATGTTTCCTTCCTCGGAGGTGGTGATGAAGGAGTTGTTGATGATGTAGGCTTGCCGTCCATCTTCCAAGGCATAGGCTCACCATCATAGAAGGATGATCGAGTCTCCAGAATCCTGAAATCTGCAGCCAAACTCATCCTCTTGAATCTATATTCATACTCACAATTTTGGTTTTGCAGGTCATAGATCTGGGCTTGGAGTCGCTCGATTTTCTCATGAAGCTTGAAGATGGCCTCCCTGATGTCCTTGGCGTCCATCTTGTGGTTGTTGGTGAACTCCGTGATCATTATGTGATTGGAGTCGAGTCCATGCTCCACCATCTCCTGACACTTGAAAACTTGTTGCTCCATCGCCTCGAGCCTTGTCTCCACGCTCCCGGTCCTCCTTGGTCCCTCCACATCGCGGATGTGCAAAAAACCCTGGCGCATCTTAATGGTTTGAGGGTGTTGCAGCACCTCCGCGAGGTAGGGGTTGATGACCTTCTCGAAGAACTTGTCCTTGGGGGCACTTGAAGATGACATGGCGACCTAGATCTGTCAGAAAACAGCTCGAAACAAAGATAGGATATATTTGCGTGATACGGTGGTCAAAACCTTCGGGAGATTATATAATGAATTTTTACCGACCAAAAGAAGTATCGTGCAAGAAAACAGAGTCCGGAGAGCACACGAGGTGCCCACGAGGCAGGGGGCGCGCCCTCCACCCTCGTGAAAGCATCGTGTCCTTTCCGGTCTGCTTCTTATTTCCCTATTTACTTAAATATTCCAAAACGGAGAAATATTGCCATTAGAACTGTTTTGGAGTCGGTTTACTTACCGTACCATGTACCTATTCCTTTTCGGAGTCTGAAACGTTCTGGAAAGTGTCCCTTATGTATTCCTTCGGGGTTACGGTTTCAATAATATTGGTTTCAACATTTATGGGATTACCTGAGATATAATGTTTGATTCTTTGACCGTTCACCACCTCGGATTTGTGCCTTCGAAGTTGTTGATTTTTATGGCACCGGAACGATAAACCTCCTCGATAACGTAAGGACCTTCCCATTTAGAGAGAAGTTTGCCTGCAAAAAATCCTAAACGAGAGTTGTATAACAATACATAATCACCTACGTTAAACTCATGCTTTTGTATCCTTTTATCATGCCATCTTTTAACCTTTTCTTTAAATAGTTTGGCATTTTCATAAGCCTAGGTTCTCCATTCATCAAGTGAGCTAATGTCAAAAGGCCTCTTCTCACCAGCAAGTTTGAAGTCATAGTTGAGCTCTTTGATGTCCCAATATGCCTTATGTTCTAATTCAAGAGGTAAGTGACATGCTTTACCATAAACCATTTTATAAGGAGACATACCCATAGGATTTTTATATGCAGTTCTATAAGCCCATAATGCATCATCAAGTTTCTTGGACCAATTCTCTCTAGATCTATTAACAGTCTTTTGCAAAATTAATTTGAGCTCTTTGTTACTCAATTCTAGTTGACCACTAGACTGTGGATGATAAGGAGATGCAATTCTATGATTAACATCATACTTAGAAAGCATTTTACGAAAAGCACCATGAATAAAAAGTGAACCACCATCAGTCATTAAATATCTAGGGACTCCAAACCTCAGGAAAATAACTTCTTTAAGCATCTTAATAGAGGTGTTATGATCAACACTACTAGTTGGAATAGCTTCTACCCACTTAGTAATGTAATCAACAACAACTAAAATATGTGTATACCCATTAGAGGAAGGAAATAGTCCCATATAATCGAAGCCCCAAACATCAAATGGTTCAATAACAAGTGAATAATTCATAGGAATTTCTTGACGTCTACTAATATTACCAATTTTTGACATTCATCACAAGATAAGACAAACTTACGGGCATCCTTGAAGAGAGTAGGCCAATAAAAACCGGATTGCAATACCTTGTGTGGAGTTCTATCTCCAGCGTGGTGTCCTCCATAGGCTTCGGAGTGACACTTGCGTAGGATCTGTTCCTATTCATGCTCAGGTACACAACGTCTAATAACACCATCTACTCCTTCTTTATAAAGATGTGGGTCATCCCAAAAGTAATGTCTTAAATCATAGAAGAACTTTTTCTTTTGCTGGTATGTGAAACTAGGTGGTATAAATTTAGCAACAATATAATTAGCATAATTAGCATACCATGGAGCAGTACGAGAAGCATTTATGACATTTAATTGTTCATCAGGAAAGCTATCATCAATAGGTAGTGGGTCATCAAGAACATTCTCTAACCTAGACAAGTTGTCTGCAACGGGGTTCTCAACTCCCTTTCTATCAATGATATGCAAATCAAATTCTTGTAGCAGGAGAACCCATCTAATAAGTCCAGGTTTAGCATCTTTCATTTCCATAAGATATTTAATAGCAGCATGATCAGTGTGGATAGTTACTTTAGAATCAACAATATAAGGTCTCAACTTATCACAAGCAAATACAACTGCTAAAAATTCTTTTTCAGTAGTAGCATAATTTCTCTGGGCATTGTCTAGAGTTTTACTAGCATATTGAATAACATTTAATTTCTTATCAACTCTTTGCCCTAGAACAGCACCTACAACATAATCACTAGCATCACACATAATTTCAAAGGGTAAATTCCAATCAGGTGGCTGAACAATAGGTGCAGAAATCAAGGCTTTCTTAAGTATTTCAAATGCTTCTACACAATCATCATCAAAGGCAAAAGGAATACCTTTTTGCAATAGGTTGGTTAGAGGCCAAGAAATTTTTGAGAAGTCCTTAATGAACATCCTTTAAAAACCGGCATGACCAAGGAAACTTCTTATACCTTTGATGTCCTTGGGACATGACATCTTTTCAATAGCATCAACTTTAGCTTTATCAACTTCAATACCTCTTTCAGAAATTTTATGCCCCAAGACCATACCTTCATTAACCATAAAGTGGCACTTCTCCTAGTTCAAGACAAGATTAGTTTCTTCACATCTTTGCAAAACTCGATCAAGGTTGCTCAAGCAATCATCAAAAGAGGATCCATAAACAGAGAAATCGTCCATGAAAACCTCACAAATCTTTTCACAAAAGTCAGAGAATATAGCCATCATGCATCTTTGAAAGGTAGCAGGTGCATTACATAAACCAAAAGGCATACGTCTATAAGCAAAAGTACCGAAAGGGCAAGTAAATGTGGTCTTTGCTTGATCATCAGCTGACACAGGTATTTGAGAGAAGCCAGAGTAACCATCTAGAAAGCAAAAATGTCTATGTTTGGATAATCTTTCTAGCATTTGATCAATAAAAGGCAAATGGTAATAATCTTTTTTTGTAGCTTTATTTTATTTGCGAAAATCAATTACCATCCTACAACCTGTAATAATTCTTTGCGGAATAAATTCATCTTTATCATTAGGAATGACAGTAATACCTCCCTTCTTAGGGACACAATGGACAGGACTTACCCACTAACTATCAGCAACGGGATAAATTATACCTGCCTCAAGGAGCTTTAATGTTTCCTTCCTTACCACTTCTTTCATCTTAGGATTTAGCCGTCGTTGGTGATCAATAACTGGTTTGGCGTCTTTCTCCAAATTTATTTTGTGTTGACATAGAGTGGGACTAATGCCCTTAAGATCATCAAGAGTATATCCAATAGCAGCACGGTGCTTCTTCAGAGTTTTCAATAATTTCTCTTCTTCCTTCTTTGAAAGGTTAGCACTAATAATAACAGGATATATCTTCTTTCCATCAAGATAAGCATATTTAAGAGTATCAGGTAATGGTTTAAGCTCAAACACGGGATCACCCTTGGGTGGGGGAGGATCCCCTAAGATTTCAACAGGCAAGTTGTGTTTCAGAATAGGTCCCTGGTTAAAGAACACTTCATCTATTTCCCTTCTTTCATTCATAAACATATCATTTTCATGGTCTAGCAAATATTGTTCTAAAGGATCGGTAGGAGGCACGACAATAGAAGCAAGACCAATTATTCCATCTTTACTAGGCAATTCCTCATCACGGGATTGTCTATGAAACTTAGCCAAATTAAACTCATGAGACATATCCCCTAAACCAACAAAAACAATATGCTTATTGCAGTCTATCTTAGCATTAATAGTATTCAAGAAGGGTCTACCAAATATAATGGGACAAAAGCTATCTTGTGGGGAACCAAGAACAAGAAAATCAACAGGGTAATTAACCTTCCCACACAAGACTTCAACATCTCTAACAATCCCAATTGGTGAAATAGTATCTCTATTGGCAAGCTTAATGGTAACATCGATATCTTCTATCTTAGCAGGTGCAACATCATGCATAATTTCTTTGTATAAGGAATGAGGTATTGCACTTGCACTAGCACCCATATCACATAAACCATGATAGCAATGATCTCCTATTTTAACAGAAATAACAGGCATGCCTACAATAGGTCTATGTTTATTTTTAGTATTAGGTCTAGCAATTCTAGCACTCTCATCACAGAAGTAAATAACCTGCCCATCAATATTATCGGCCAAGAGATCTTTAACCATAGCAATATTAGGTTCAACTTTAACTTGCTTAGGGGGTTTGTGTGTCCTAATATTACTTTTGTTGACTACAGTTGAAACTTTAGCATGATCCTTTATTCTAATAGGGAAAGGTGGTTTCTCAATATAAGCAGTAGGAACAACAGGACCATTATAAGTGATAGTCTTTTCTTCAACTTTAATAGGTGCAACTACTTTTACTTCAATGGGAGGATTATATTTAAACCACTTCGCCTTAGGGAGATCAATATGAGTAGCAAATGATTCAAAGAAAGAATCTTCTATCTTAGAGTCAAGTCCATATTTAGTGCTAAATTCACGGAAAGCATCGGTATCCATAAAAGATTTAACACAATCCAACTTTGGTGTTTGATACATCTCCAACGTATCTATAATTTTTGATATTTCCATGCTATTATATTATCAACCTTGGATGTTTTATATGCTATTTTATATGATTTTTGGGACTAACCTATTAACCCAGAGCCCAGTGCCAGTTTCTGTTTTTTCCTTGTTTTAGAGTATCGCAGAAAAGGAAAATTAAACGGAGTCCAATTGACGTGAAACTTCACGGAACTTATTTTTGGAAGGAAAGCAACCCGGGAGACTTGGAGTCCACGTAAGGGAAGCTTCGGGGAGGCCACGTGGTAGGGGGCGCGCCCACCCCCCTGGGTGCGCCCTCCACCCTCGTGGGCCCCTCGTGGCTCCCCTGACGTGCTTCTTCCGCCTATATATCTCCATATACCCTAGAAACATCCGGGAGCACAATAGATCGGGAGTTCCGCCGCCAGACGCCTCCGTAGCCACCGAAAACCAATCTAGACCCGTTCCGGCATCTTGCCGGAGGGGGCAATCCCTCTCCGGTGGCCATCTTCATCATCCTGGTGCTCTCCATGATGAGGAGGGAGTAGTTCTCCCTCGGGGCTGAGGGTATGTACCAGTAGCTATGTGCTTGATCTCTCTCTCTCTCTCTCTCTCTCTCTCTCTCTCTCTCTCTCTCTCTCGTGTTCTTGAGGTGATAT
>NC_057809.1:164868637-164886339 GCF_018294505.1 Triticum aestivum | reverse complement strand
TATCTTATCGGATTGAGTCTTTAAAGATTTGAGAACTCTTGATGTATGTCTTGCCGTGCGTATCTGTGGTGACAATGGGATATCACGTGATTCACTTGATGTATGTTTTGGTGATCAACTTGCGGGTTTCGCCCATGAACCTATGCATAGGGGTTGGCACACATTTTCGTCGTGATTCTCCGGTAGAAACTTTGGGGCACTCTTTGAGGTTCTATGTGTTGGTTGAATAGATGAATCTGAGATTGTGTGATGCATATCGTATAATCATACCCACGGATACTTGAGGTGACATTGGAGTATCTAGGTGACATTAGGGTTTTGGTTGATTTGTGTCTTAAGGTGTTATTCTAGTACGAACTCAAGGGTTGTTTGTGACACTTATAGGAATAGCCCAATGGATTGATTGGAAAGAATAACTTTGAGGTGGTTTCGTACCCTACCATAATCTCTTCGTTTGTTCTCCGCTATTAGTGACTTTGGAGTGACTCTTTGTTGCATGTTGAGGGATAGTTATGTGATCCAATTATGTTATCATTGTTGAGGGAACTTACACTAGCGAAAGTATATATGAACCCTAGGCCTTATTTCCTATCATTGCAATACCATTTATGCTCACTTTTATTATTAGTTACCTTGCTATTTTTATATTTTCATATTACAAAAACTTATATCTACTATCCATATACCATTTGTATCACCATCTCTTCGCCGAACTAGTGCACCTATACAATTTACCATTGTATTGGGTTTGCTGGGGACACAAGATACTCTTTGTTATTTGGTTGCAGGGTTGCTTGAGAGAGACCATCTTCATCCTACGCCTCCTATGGATTAATAAACCTTAGGTCATCCACTTGAGGGAAATTTGCTACTGTCCTACAAACCTCTGCACTTGGAGGCCCAACAACGTCTACAACAAGAAGGTTGTGTAGTAGACATCAAGCTCTTTTCTGGCGCCGTTGCCGGGGAGGTGAGTGCTTGAATGTATATCTTTAGATCTTGCAATCGAGTCTTTTAGTTTCTTGTTTTATTACTAGTTTAGTTTATAAAAGAAAACTATAAAAAATGGAATTGAGTTTGTCTCATATGCTTCATCTTTTGAATGTCTTTCGTGAGAATGAGGATTCCGATAATTGTGCTCAAGTGCTAGAAGAAGAATGCATTAAAATGTTTGGCACTAAATCTTTGAATGATGAGCATGATTGCAATGTTGTTAGTATGAATTCCTTGAATATCCATGATGCTAATGATATGCAAAGCCACAAGCTTGGGGAAGCTATGTTTGATAAAGATGGTATTTTTTGTCCCCCAAGTTTTGATGAGCAAATTTATTATGTTGAAAGCATGCCTCCTATTTATGATGATTATATTGATAAAAGTGGATTCAGAGAGGTCGTGATTTTATTTAGTAATGATTCCACTATCTTGGAAGAGGTTCCAATTGATTATGAGAACAAAGTTGCTATCTATGATGATTATTGTGATGACTTGTATGCTATAAAGAATAATGATATCCATGAAACTTGTCATCGTGATTTTAGTTTCCAATTGGATTATGCCTCGCATGATAATTATTTTGTTGTGTTTGCTCCCACTATTATTCATGAGAAGAATTTTGTTTGCGTGGAGAGTAATAAAATTTCTATGCTTGTAGATCATGAAAAGAATGCTTTAGGTGCTGTTTATATTGTTGAATTCATTCATGATGTGCTACCTCTTGAGCACTGCATTGGATCTCCCCGAAGAGGAAGGGATGATGCAGCAAAGTAGCGTAAGTATTTCCCTCAGTTTTTGAGAACCAAGGTATCAATCCAGTAGGAGGCTACGCTCGAGTCCCTCGTACCTACACAAAAACAATAGCTCAACGCAACCAACGCGCTTAGGGGTTGTCAATCCCTTCACGATCACTTACGAAAGTGAGATCTGATAGAGATGATAAATAATATTTTTTTGGTATTTTTGGTATAGAGATGCAAAGTAAATAAAGTAAAAGCAAAGTAAAAGCAAAGCAATAATATAGTGATGGAGATTGATATGATGAAAAAGAGACCCGGGGGCCATAGGTTTCACTAGTGGCTTCTCTCAAGAGCATAAGTATTCTACGGTGGGTGAACAAATTACTGTTGAGCAATTGACAGAATTGAGCATAGTTATGAGAATGTCTAGGTATGATCATGTATATAGGCATCACGTCCGAGACAAGTAGACTGAAACGATTCTGCATCTACTACTATTACTCCACTCATCGACCGCTATCCAGCATGCATCTAGAGTATTAAGTTAAAAACAGACTAACGCCTGAAGCAAGATGACATGAAGTAGAGGGATAGTTTCATGCAATATGATAAAACCCCCATCTTGTTATCCTTGATGGCAACGATACAATACGTTCCTTGCTGCCCCTTCTGTCACTGGGAAAGGACACCGCAAGATCGAACCCAAAGCTAAGCACTTCTCCCATGGCAAGAACAACCAATCTAGTAGGCCAAACCAAACTGATAATTCAAAGAGACTTGCAAAGATAACCAATCATACATAAAAGAATTCAGAGAAGATTCAAATATTATTCATAGATAGACTTGATCATAAACCCACAATTCATCGGTCTCAACAAACACACCGCAAAAAGAAGATTACATCGAATAGATCTCCACGAGAGAGGGGGAGAACATTGTATTGAGATCGAAAAAGAGAGAAGAAGCCATCTAGCTACTAGCTATGGACCTGTAGGTCTGAAGTAAACTACTCACACTTCATCGGAGGGGCTTGGATGATGATGTAGAAGCCCTCCGTGATCGATGCCTCCTCCGGCGGAGCTCCGGAACAGGCCCCAAGATGGGATCTCATGGATATAGAAAGTTGCGGCGGTGGAATTAGGTTTTTGGCTCCGTCCCCGATCGTTTGGGGGTACGTGGATATATATATATATATATATATATATATATATATATATATATGAGGAAGAAGTATGTCGGTGGAGCTTCGAGGGGCCAACGAGGCAGGGGGCGCGCCCTAGGGGGGGCGCCCCTACCCTCGTGACCACCTCGTGGCTTTCTTCACGGAGGGTCCAAGTCTCCTGGATCTTATCTGATGAGAAAATCACGTTTCCGAAGGTTTCATTCTGTTTGGACTCCGTTTGATATTCCTTTTCTTCGAAACCCTAAAACAGGCAAAAAAACATCAATTCTGGGCTGGGCCTCCGATTAATAGGTTAGTCTCAAAAATAATATAAAAGTTGAAAATAAAGCCCAATAATGTCTAAAACAATAGATAATATAGCATGGAGCAATCAAAAATTATAGATAAGTTGGAGACGTATCAAGCATCCCCAAGCTTAATTCCTGCTCGTCCTCGAGTAGGTAAATGATACAAACAGAATTTTTTATGCGGAGTGCTACTTGGCATAATTCTAATGTAATTCTTCTTAATTGTGGTATGAATATTCAGATCCGAAAGATTCAAGACAAAAGTTCATATTGACATAAAAATGATAATACTGCAAGCATACTAACTAAGCAATTATGTCTTCTCAAAATAACATGGCCAAAGAAAGTTCATCCCTACAAAATCATATAGTTTAGTCATGTTTCATTTTCATCACACAAGAATGCTATCATCATGCACAACCCCGAGGACAAGCCAAGCAATTGTTTCATACTTTAGTAATCTCAAACCTATAAACTTTCACGCAATATATGAGCGCGAGCCATGGACATAGCACTACGGGTGGAATAGAATATAATGGAGGGGGGTTATGTGGAGAAGACAAAAAAGGAGAAAGTCTCACATCAACGAGGCTAATCAATGGGCTATGGAGATGCCCACCGATTGATGTTAATGCAAGGAGTAGGGATTGCCATGGAACGGATGCACTAGAGCTATAAATGTATGAAAGCTCAACAAAAGAAAGTAGTGGGTGTGCATCCAACTTGCTTGCTCATGAAGACCTAGGGCACTTGAGGAGGCCCATTGTTGGAATATACAAGCCAAGTTTTATAATTAAAAATTCCCACTAGTATATGAAAGTGATAACATGAGAGACTCTCTACTATGAAGATCATGGTGCTACTTTGAAGCACAAGTGTGGTAAAAGGATAGTAACATTGTCCCTTCTCTCTTTTTCTCTCATTTTTTTGGGCCTTCTCTTTTTTATGGCTTTCTCTTTGTTTATGGCCTTTCCTTTTTTTTATTCCTCACTTGGGACAATGCTCTAATAATGATGATCATCACACTTCTATTTATTTACAACTCAATGATTACAACTCGATACTAGAACAAAGATGACTCTATATAAATGCCTCCGGCGGTGTACCGGGATATGCAATGAACCAAGAGTGACATGTATGAAAGAATTATGAACGGTGGATTTGCCACAAATACTATGTCAACTACATGATCATGCTAAGCAATATGACAATGATGAACGTGTCATGATGAACGGAATGATGGAAAGTTGCATGGCAATATATCTCGAAATGGCTATGGAAATGCCATAATAGGTAGGTATGGTGGCTGTTTTGAGGAAGATATAAGGAGGTTTATGTGTGAAAGAGCGTATCATATCACGGGGTTTGGATGCACCGGCGAAGTTTGCGCCAACTCTCAATGTGAGAAAGGGCAATGCACGGTACCAAAGAGGCTAGCAAGGATGGAAGGGTGAGAGTGTGTATAATCCATGGACTCAACATTAGTCATAAAGAACTCACATACTTACTGCAAAAATCTACAAGTCATAAAAAACCTCGGCACTACGTGCATGCTCCTAGGGGGATAGATTGGTAGGAAAATACCATCGCTCGTCCCCGACCGCCACTCATAAGGAAGACAATCAAATAACACCTCATGTTTCAAATTTGTTGCATAACGTTTACCATACGTGCATGCTACGGTACTTGCAAACCTCAAAACAAGTATTTCTCAATTTCACAACTACTAAACTAGCATGACTTTGATATTATTACCTCCATATCTGAAAACAATCATCAAGCATCAAACTTTTCTTAATATTCAACACACTCATAAGAAAGTTTTATTATTAATCTAGCATACCAAGCATAATAGGATTTTAAGCAAATTACCATGCTATTAAGACTCTCAAAATAATCTAAGTGAAGCATGATAGATCAATAGTTTCTATAAAACAAATCCACCACCGTGCTCTAAAAGATATAAGTGAAGCACTAGAGCAAAACTATAAAGCTAAAAAGATATAAGTGAAGCACATAGAGTATTCTACCAAATTCCAAATCATGTATGGATCTCTCAAAAGGTGTGTACAACAAGGATGATTGTGGTAAACTAATAAGCAAAGACTCAAATCATAAAAGAAGCTCCAAGCAAAACACATATCATGTGGTGAATAAAAATATAGCTCCAAGTAAAGTTACCGATAGAAGTAGATGAAAAAGGGGATGCCTTCCGGGGCATCCCCAAGCTTTGGCTTTTAGGTGTCCTTAGATTATCTTGGGGGTGCCATGGGAATACCCAAGCTTAGGTTCTTGCCACTTCTTGTCCCATAATCCATCAAATCTTTACCCAAAACTTGAAAACTTCACAACACAAAACTTAAAGTAGAAAACTCGTGAGCTCCGTTAGCGAAAGAAAACAAAAGACCACTTCCAAGGTACTGTAACGAACTCATTATTTATTTATATTGGTGTTATACCTACTGTATTCCAACTTCTCTATGGGTTATAAACTCTTTTACTAGCCATAGATTCATCAAAATAAGCAAACAACACACGAAAAATAGAATCTGTCAAAAACAGAACAGTCTGTAGTAATCTGTAGCTAGCGCAAGATCTGGAACCCCAAAAATTCTAAAATAAATTTCTGGACGTGAGGAATTTATCTATTAGTCGTGTTCAAAAAGAATTAACTAAATAGCACTTTCCAAATAAAAATGACAACAGTTCTTGTGAGCGCTAAAGTTTCTGTTTTTTACAGCAAGTTCAACAAGACTTTCCCCAAGTCTTCCCAACGGTTCTACTTGGCACAAACACTAATTAAACACAAAAAACACACAACCAAAACAGAGGCTAGATAATTTATTTATTACTAAACAGGAGCAAAAAGCAAGGAATAAAAATAAAATTGGTTGCCTCCCAACAAGCGCTATCGTTTAACACCCCTAGCTAGGCATAACAAGCAAGAATAGATCTAGGTATTGCCATAATAATAAGATAGATTGTTAAAACTCATTTCATATTCTCTATGTTCAGCAGCAAGTTTTATTTGAGGCAAGCAAAGTAATCAAAAGGGCTAAATTTGTTGGGACAAAAGTCTCCAAGATCAACCTTGGGAGGTATAGTTTCCTCCTTTGGTCCTTCATATTGCACAACCAATTCATCATTATAAGCATTCTTTTGACAGAACTTTGTGAGCCTATATTCAAGAGAATATCCCAATTCATTATCTCTAATAGCTAAATCATCATTAAATTCAGAAATTGTATCAACTAAAACATTGGTAGGAACCCTTTCTCTAAGATTTTCATTGAAAGCAACATAGTCTAGAGATTGAAAACGCATTATTTCTTCTTGATCAAAGATGATAGTCTCTATGGGAGGATGACAAGCATCCACCCTATAATGAGCAAAGATTTATTTGGCTTCTTTAATTATGAATCAAAACTCATGAGCCAAAAAGATAGTAACGGCACGCTTAACAAAAGAATGCTCAATATTAGAAAATTCTAGGAAAATCCTTTGTATAGAAGGATGCAAGTGCATGAATTGCCTCTCAAGTTCAACTACAAGCATGGCAATAGCATCCGCAAGACTACTAGTTCTATGAAGAATAGAACTACCCATAGAAGGTAAAGCACCGACACAAGTAAAGAAATCTTGAATAACTCCCTTTCCAATAATATTACCGCTACCAACACGAAATCTTTTTATATGAGAGATAGTGGGTTTTTTAGTAGGAGCATCAAAATTATTATCGACAATAGTATCCCCAATTTCAGACATAGAGGCAGAAGGTAAAGAACTAGCCATAACGACAAGCAAGCAAACTAACACACGAGCAAACAAAAAGGCAAACGGAGAAAGAGAGGGAGGATAGAGAGAGAGGGCGAATAAAACGGCAAGGGTGAAGTGGGGGAGAGGAAAACGAGAGGCAAATGGCAAATAATGTAATGCGGGAGATAGGGATTGTGATGGGTACTTGGTATGTTGACTTTTGCGTATACTCCCCAACAATGGCGCCAGAAATTCTTCTTGCTACCTCTTGAGCACTGCGTTGGATTTCCCCGAAGAGGAAGGGATGATGTAGCAAAGTAGCGTAAGTATTTCCCTCGGTTATTGAGAACCAAGGTATCAATCCAGTAGGAGGCTACGCTCGAGTCCCTCGTACCTACACAAAAACAATAGCTCAACGCAACCAACGCGCTTAGGGGTTGTCAATCCCTTCACGGTCACTTACGAAAGTGAGATCTGATAGAGATGATAAATAATATATATTTTTGGTATTTTTGGTATAGAGATGCAAAATAAATAATGTAAAAGTAAAGTAAAAGCAAAGCAATAATAAAGTGATGGAGATTGATATGATGAGAAAGAGACCCGGGGGCCATAGGTTTCACAAGTGGCTTCTCTCAAGAGCATAAGTATTCTACGGTGGGTGAACAAATTACTGTTGAGCAATTGACAGAATTGAGCATAGTTATGAGAATATCTAGGTATGATCATGTATATAGGCATCACGTCCGAGACAAGTAGACTGAAACGATTCTGCATCAACTACTATTACTCCACTCATCGACCGCTATCCAGCATGCATCTAGAGTATTAAGTTAAAACAGAGTAACGCCTTAAGCAAGATGACATGAAGTAGAGGGATAGTTTCATGCAATATGATAAAAACCCCATCTTGTTATCCTCGATGGCAACGATACAATATGTGCCTTGCTGCCCCTTCTTTCACTGGGAAAGGACACTGCAAGATCGAACCCAAAGCTAAGCACTTCTCTCATGGCAAGGACAACCAATCTAGTAGGCCAAACCAAACTGATAATTTGAAGAGACTTGCAAAGATAACCAATCATACATAAAAGAATTCAGAGAAGATTCAAATATTATTCATAGATAGACTTGATCATAAACCCACAATTCATCAGTCTCAACAAACACACCGCAAAAAGAAGATTACATCGAATAGATCTCCACGAGAGAGGGGGAGAACATTGCATTGAGATCCAAAAAGAGAGAATAAGCCATCTAGCTAATAGCTATGGACCCGTAGGTCTGAAGTAAACTACTCACACTTCATCGGAGGGGCTTGGATGATGATGTAGAAGCCCTCCGTGATCGATGCCTCCTCTGGAGGAGCTCCGGAATAGGCCCCAAGATGGGATCTCGTGGATACAGAAAGTTGCGGCGGTGGAATTAGGTTTTTGGCTCCGTCCCCGATCGTTTGGGGGTACGTGGATATATATAGGAGGAAGAAGTATGTCAGTGGAGCTTCGAGGGGCCCACGAGGCAGGGGGCGCGCCCTAGGGGGGGCGCCCCTACCCTCGTGACCACCTCGTGGCTTTCTTGACGGAGGGTCCAAGTCTCTTGGATCTTATCTGATGAGAAAATCACGTTTCCGAAGTTTTCATTACGTTTGGACTCCATTTGATATTCCTTTTCTTCGAAACCCTAAAACAGGCAAAAAACAACAATTCTGGGTTGGGCCTCCGGTTAATAGGTTAGTCCCAAAAATAATATAAAAGTGGAAAATAAAGCCCAACAATGTCTAAAACGGTAGATAATATAGCATGGAGCAATCAAAAATTATAGATACGTTGGAGACGTATCATGATGCTACTGAAAATTATTATGAGGGAGGAACATATGCTTGTAGGAATTGCAATAATATCAAGTTTCCTCTCAATGTGCTTAAAATTTTGAAGTTATGCTTGTTTTACCTTCCTATGCAAGTTGATTTTTGTTCCGACAAGTTGTTTGCTCACAAAATCCCTATGCATAGGAATTGGGTTAGACTTAAATGTGCTAGTCATATTCTTCATGATGCTCTATTTATGTTTCAATTCTTATCTTTTATGAGAGCATCATTGAAATCATCATGCCTAGCTAGGGGCGTTAAACGTTAGCGCTTGTTGGGAGGCAACCCAACTTTATTTTTGTTCCTTGCTCTTTGTTCCTGTTTAGTAATAAATAATTCATCTAGCCTCTGTTTAGATGTGGTTTTATGCTTGTAATTAGTGTTTGTGCCAAGTAGAACCTTTGAGAAGACTTGGGGAAAGTCTTGTTGATCTTGCTGTAAAAAACAGAAACTTTAGCGCTCACGAGAATTGCTGACATTTTTTATTGGAGAGTGCTATTTAGTAATTCTTTTTGAAGATGATTAATAGATAAATTCCTCACGTCCAGCAATTTATTTGAGAATTTTATGAGTTACATAAGTATACGTTTGATCCAGATTACTACATATTGTTCTGTTTTTGACAGATTCTGTTTTTCATGTGTTGTTTACTTATTTTGATGAATCTATGGCTAGTAAAATAGTTTATAAACCATAGAGAAGTCGGAATACATTAGTTTTAAGACCAATATAAATAAAGAATGAGTTCATTACAGTACCTTTCAGTGGTGATTTATTTTCTTATACTAACGGAGCTTACGAGTTTTCTGTTAAGTTTTGTGTTGTGAAGTTTTCAAGTTTTGGGTAAGGATTCGATGGACTATGGAATAAGGAGTGGCAAGAGCTTAAGCTTGGGGATGCCCAAGGCACCCCAAGGTAATATTCAAGGACAACCAAGAGCCTAAGCTTGGGGATGCCCCGGAAGGCATCCCCTCTTTCGTCTACTCCCATCGGTAACTTTACTTGGAGCTATATTTTTATTCACCACATGATATGTGTTTTGCTTGGAGCGTCAATTTATTTTGTTAGGATTTTCTTGCTGTTATTTATAACAATTTTTTGCATCTTTTATTCCAATAAAAGTGGCATTGATAGTCTTTACTATGCCTATGTTACAAGTCTTCATGTTGCTGTTTGAAAACAGAAATTTTACCGCTGTTGCAATAATTCCCTAGAAAAGTCAGAATGTGATAAAATGTTGAAACCTTTTGCATATTAAGCTCTGATAAATTTACTACAGTGGGAATTTTCTTTCATAATTTTTGGAGTTAGGTAAGTATGGATCTTGCTGCACTCTTTACAGACTATCCTGTTTAGGCAGACTGCTGTTATGTTTGCATTGTTTGCATATGTTTGTTTCTTTAATGATTCTATTTGAGGATAGGACTATTAAATATGCAGAGGCATTTAGTATGCAATGTTGAATAATAATTTTAGTGATTTTCTACAGTAGAGTATGATAAGGTTTTGGCAATGGTTTATACTAACTTATCTCATGAGTCCTTGTTGAGTTTTGTGTGGATGCAGCTTTTGAGATTTAGGGAGACCGTGATATGAGAGGAATTAAGAAGACACAAAAGCTCAAGCTTGGGGATGCCCAAGTCATCCCAAGATAATATTTCAAGAATTCTCAAGCTTCTAAGCTTGGGGATGCCCCGGCTGGCATCCCACCTTTTTTCTTCAACAACTATCGGTTAGTTTCGGTTGATCCTAAGTTTTTGCTTCTTCACATGATGTTTGCTATTCTTAGAATGTCATTTTCTTTTGCTTTTCTTGCTGTTTGAATAAAATACCAAGATCTGAAATTCTTAAATGTTAGAGAGTCTTCACATAATTGCATAATTATTCAGCTACTCATTGATCTTCACTTATATCTTTCGGAGTAATCTGTTGTTGCTCTAGTGCTTCACTTATATCTTTTTAGAGCACGGTGGTGGTTTTATTTTATAAGAATTAATGAACTCCCATGGTTCACTTATATCATTTTGAGAGTCTTTAGAACAACATGGTAGTTTTCTTTGGTTATAAAACTAGTCCTAATATGATGGGCATCCAAGAGGGATATAATAAAAACTTTCATATAAAGTGCATTGAATACTATGAGAAGTTTGATACTTGATGATTGTTTTGAGATATGGAGATGGTAATATTAGATTCATGCTAGTGAGTAGTTGTGAATTTGAGAGATACTTGTGTTAAAGTTTGTGATTCCCGTAGCATGCATGTATGGTGAACTGTTATGTGATGAAGTCGGAGCATGATTTATTTATTGATTGTCTTCCTTATGAGTGGCGGTCGGGGACGAGCGATGGTCTTTTCCTACAAATCTATCCCCCTAGGAGCATGCGCGTAGTACTTTGTTTCACTAACTAATAGATTTTTGCAATAAGTATGCGAGTTCTTTATGACTAATTTTGAGTCCATGGATTATACGCACTCTCACCCTTCCACCATTGCTAGCCTCTCTAGTACCGCGCAACTTTCGCCGGTACCATAAACCCACCATATATCTTCCTCAAAACAGCCACCATACCTACCTATTATGGCATTTCCATAGCCATTCTGAGATATATTGCCATGCAACTTTCCACTGTTCCGTTATTATGACACGCTTCATCATTGTCATATTGCTTTGCATGATCATGTAGTTGACATCGTATTTGTGGCAAAGCCACCATTCATAATTCTTTCATACATGTCACTCATGAGTCATTGCACATCCTGGTTGAGGGAGTCCTGGATTAGGGGGTGTTCGGGTAGCCGGACTATACCTTCAACCGGACTCCAGGACTATGAAGATACAAGATTGAAGACTTCGTCCCGTGTCCGGATGGGACTTTCCTTGGCATGGAAGGCAAGCTTGGCGATGTGGATATTCAAGATCTCCTACCATTGTAACCGACTTTGTGTAACCCTAACCCTCTCCGGTGTCTATATAAACCAGAGGGTTTTTAGTCCCTAGGACAACTTCATCATACAACAATCATACCATAGGCTAGCTTCTAGGGTTTAGCCTCCTTGATCTCGTGGTAGATCTACTCTTGTACTACCCATATCATCAATATTAATCAAGCAGGACGTAGGGTTTTACCTCCACCAAGAGGGCCCGAACCTGGGTAAAACATCGTGTTCCTTGCCTCCTGTTACCATCCAGCCTAGACGCACAGTTCGGGACCCCCTACCCGAGATCCGCCGGTTTTGACACCGACATTGGTTCTTTCATTGAGAGTTCCTCTGTGTCGTCGCTTTTAGGCCTGATGGCTCCTTCGATCATCAACAACGATGCAGTCTAGGGTGAGACTTTTCTCCCCGGGCAGATCTTCGTCTTCGGTGGCTTCGCACTGCGGGCCAATTCGCTTGGCCACCTTGAGCAGATCGAAAGCTACGCCCCTGGCCATCAGGTCAGGTTTGGAAGCCTAAACTACATGGCTGACATCCGCGGGGACTTGATCTTCGACGGATTCGAGCCACAGCCAAGCGCGCCGCACTGTCTCGATGGGCATGATATAGCTCTGCCGCCGAACAGTGCCTTGGAGGCCGCACACGCATCGGTTCCGACCATTGATTCGGAGCCTACTGCGCTGATCGAGGACCAGCGGTTGGACGCTGCCTCAGGGGCTGCGATCTATGAGGCGATCGAGCTGAACTCCAGCCCCGCACTCTGCATGGCCCGTGACTCCGAGGAGCCGGATTCCTTTCCAAACTCCGAGCCCCCCGCGCCCCTGTCGGTCGAATCCGATTGGGCGCCGATAATGGAGTTCACCGCCGCAGACATCTTTCAGCACTCGCCCTTCGGCGACATCCTGAATTCGCTAAAGTCTCTCTCTTTATCAGGAGAGCCCTAGCCGGACTACGGTCAGCAAGGATGGGATTCGGATGATGAAGAAATTCAAGACCCACCCACCACCCACTTCGTAGCCACCGTCGACGACTTAACTGACATGCTCGACTTCGACTCCGAAGACATCGACGGTATGGACGACGATGCAGGAGACAACCAAGAACCAACGCCTATAGGGCATCGGACAGCCACCTCATCTCACGATGTGTACATGGTGGATACCCCTAAAGGAAGCAACAACGAGGAAAATGGGGATGGAAAGAGGGATCGATCTCTCGAAAAACAATCAAAGCATCGGCATAAACACCGACCCAAGCCCCGCCTCGATAAAGACCCGGCCATAGAGCAGGATGAGCTGGTAGACGACGAGCATGCCTTAGAGCAACCGTCCCAACAGGACAACCCAGATAGAGAAACCAAACATCCCTCCCCCGACGAAAATGGCATTCCGGATGACCCTACGCCGGACAAGCCCACGAAGCAGAAGAACCTCCACAAACGGCTCGTTGCAACCGCACGCAGCCTGAAAAAGCAGAAGCGGAAGCTAAAAACTGCGGAAGATGCACTTAGGATCAGATGGAGTAAAGTAATCAATACCGCAGACAAATACGGCGACAGTCGCCGCACTAAAAGCTATCCGAAGAGAAAGCTACTGCATGAATTCGACGAGGAGGCCTTAGAGCCCTCGCATTCCAAAAGTGAGAAAGCCACATGGTCGGATAGACGGCCCCATGGCCAGCATAAAGCGACAAGCAGCGCCGCACTTAAGCCGGCATGCGACCCACTTAAGGATTCGCATCATGGCCCAGCCAGGTCCATTTACGGGCCAAGAAAGCAAGCTCTCGTAAGCAATGCAATAAAGCCATTATCAGAATCCGGCACACCCAAATACAGGGGTGCCGCAGACCCCCTATGTTTCATCGATGAGGTCCTGGATTATGAATTTCCAGCGGGATTCACACCCGTAAACATAGAGGCATATGATGGAACAACAGACCCTGGAGTCTGGATCGAGGATTATATCCTCCACATACATATGGCTAGAGGAGATGACCTCCACGCCATAAAATACTTACCCCTCAAGCTTAAAGGGCCAGCCCAGAATTGGCTTAAAAGCCTTCCTGAAAACACAATCGGAAGTTGGGAAGAGCTCGAGGACGCTTTCCGAGCAAATTTTCAAGGGACCTATGTCCGCCCTCCGGATACAGACGATCTTAGTCACATAACTCAACAGCCCGGAGAGTCAGCTCGGCAATTCTGGAATAGATTTCTTACTAAAAAGAATCAGATAGTCGACTGTCCGGACGCTGAATCCTTAGCAGCTTTCAGGCATAATGTCCGAGACGAATGGCTCGCCAGACACCTCGGCCAAGAAAAACCAAGAACAATGGTCGCATTAACAAGCCTCGTGACCCGCTTTTGCGCAGGAGAGGACATCTGGTTGGTAAGATGCAACACAAGTGACCCCAGTACATCCGAAACTAGGGATGGAAATGGAAAACCGCGACGCAATAAGGATGGTTGCCGAACTAAGGAAAAAAGTCCGAAGAGCACGACAGTCAACGCCGGATTCAAAAGCTCACGACAGAATCAGAAAAAGCCGCCCCTCCAAGATAACAGGGACGACCTATCCAACCTAAACAAAATCTTGGATAGGATATGTCAAATACACAGTACTCCCGGAAAGCCTGCTAACCATACCCACAGAGATTGTTGGGTTTTCAAACAATCCAGCAGAGTCAATGCCGAACACAAGGGGCTCGATACACCAAGCGAAGACGAGGACGAACCCCAAAAGCAGAGTACCAGGAAACAAAAGAATTTCCCACAAGAAGTAAAAACTGTAAACTTACTCCACATAAGAAAACGTGCGGCGCCCATAAAGGTACGTGCCCCACGGCCTATCCCAAAGGAATCCCGCCACTGGTTGTCAAAACCAATCATCTTCAATCATCTGGATTATTCTAGAAGTATCAGGAACCCAGGCTGGACTGCCCTGGTACTCGATCCAATAATTGGCGGACTCCAGTTTTCAAATGTCCTTATGGACGGTGGCAGCGTACTCAACCTGATATATCAGGACTCAATCCGCCACATGGGGATCGACCCAAAAAGAATTCGCCACAGCAAAACCTCCTTTCAAGGAGTAACGCCAGGTCCGGACACCCATTCCATGGATTTTCTCCGGCTCGAGGTTATTTTCGGCTCTGCCGATAACTTCCGTCATGAAAAGCTGACTTTCCACATCGTCCCATTCTCAAGTCGCTACCAAGCACTACTAGGACGCGAAGCTTTCGCCCGCTTTAACGCAATACCGCATTATGCATCTCTTACGCTTAAGATGCCCGGTCCACGCGACATCATCTCCTTAAAGGGGAAGGAGTGAGAACACCTCCACCAAGCGGAGTATTGTGCGGCCGCTTTAACAGCCCCACAATACAATGGCTTCACCAGCCAGAACATCGGAACAGGTCATTAAGACCACGAACACGGATAGACGAGTCCGGCACCAAAGTATCATTGATAAAGGCTTAGTGGCCATATACCCCTGCACTAGGGGCTTCACACGTATAAAATAAGAGACAATAAAGCTCAATTTTCCATATTTTACTTTACACTTTGTTTATTTCATATAACTTTTGTTCGGCACGCCCCTTTTTCAACTTAGTTGCTCTCTTTTTACAGATGAACATCGTGTTGCGCCCGTCTAGGATACGGCACAACGGAGACACAGGCGCAGACGTGTAGTAGGGACCCGTTCTAAGGATTCTTTTCAGATTAAGACCCCGCGTAAACCTTTTTTACTGTCTCTTGTTGATACACATCCCCTGGTTCTATGACCAAGGAGGAGGCTGGCGTTTTGGCATGTGGCCACGTCAGAATTCTTGCGCGTACCTGGACACTAGGGGCTTATACCTCAGGGCGTTACCTCGCCCACTCTCATAAAGACCGAATACCTTAGGGAGTGTTCGGCATCGCGAGTTTGGCCTTATATGCATCAGCTCCGAGTCATGATTTTGGTCAAATGTTGGGTTGCCCGGCTCCTGTGTTCGGCCGCCTTACGTTCCGCTCTATCGGCTAAGGCGGCACCAGGAGAACTACTGCGATTGTGCCCTGGTTCGGCCAGGCGAGCACCTCAGTAGAGAAAGCCGAAAACCGACTGTCATGATATGGCGTGAGACTGGTCAACCACTCGATGATTCTCCGGAATCTGTAGGATTCCTCCGCATTAACGAAGGGTTGTTTCCCGGCCAGGCACATACGCGCCTCGAATTCAGGCGAGTGCAGTCGCCACCAAGAGGCTACATAAATAGTCCCATTGTCAAGCTCCTATGGCTAAGTGAAAGTGTTAAACCATTATAGTCTGGTTGCCTAGATCGATGCGCTATCACCTCCTTTGTAGGACCAAGACGTTGGATTAAGTGTGAAAATGCGCCTTCTGCGAGAACCCCCGCACTATGTGCGTGGGGGCTAAAGCCAACGACTACCATCTTTCAGATTTTATATATATACCTTAAAACGGCCGCACAGGAGGTGTTCCAAAAACTTGAAGGCACAAGTATAAAAGGCTACTACAATTCATCAAAATATTGCTTTATAATTACATATGCTATCAGAACATAGCATCCTTCGAGCACTGCGTCTCTATTACACGAGCGCCTTCAAGAACTTCCTGAAAATAGTGCTCGGAGGGTACTCGGCTTTTGTCCGAATCTCGGGATGCAACAATGGTGGTCTCCATCTCTGCCCAGTATGTCTTGACACGGGCAAGAGCCATCCGTGCGCCCTCTATGCATGCTGACCTCTTCATTGCATTGATACATGGCATCGCGCCAAGGAATTGCTGCACCAAGCTGAAATAACTCTTTGGCTCCGATCTCCCCGTCCACAGATGACCCATGACGTACTTCATGGCGAGTCCGAACAATCTATTCAGTTCGGCCCATTGAGCCAGACGATCGTCTACTGCCAGTGGACGCTCTGGATTGTGAAACTGCGACCAGAAAAGCCTTTCCACTTTGCGATCTTCTTGATCTCGAAAGTGTTCGGTCGCATCAGCAGCACTCGCTGCCAAATCCAGATAGGTGTCCTCCACACTCCACATCTGGTCCAACGGAGCAAACTTTGGATCGCAAAACTTCCTCCGCAGCATAAAGGGCTTTCTGGCCGCAATCTGTCCGGCCTGACGCAGCTCCTCCTTCGCAGCTCTCATCGCAGAGCGAGCATCCTTGGCATCAGCAACGGCCTTCTCTAAATCCGTCTGTCTCGCCCGGTCTTCTTTCTCAAGAAGCTTGCAACGGTCAGCAACGCTTTTTAACTTCACGGCCATCTCGTCCATCCCCTTCTTGCTTCGGCAGTGAGTAGCCTGTTCGGCTCTCAGCTCTTCAAGAGCCTTCTCGGCAGCCGCATCACTTTTCCTGGCTTGTTCCTTAGCTCGGGCAAGTTCCGCCTGAAGACTCTCCACGGCGGCCGCACCATCTGCGTCAAGCACACACATTGTAAGATACTGGCATAAAGCTCCTCTTACCAGATGCCGCCCGAGGAATTGCATACCTTGAGCCTCATCAAGCCGCTCGTTGACGAGCGCGATGTCGGCATCTGCCACGTCAAGTTGCCGCTTCAGTTCGGCAAATCATCAGTTTGGCTCGATTCCAGACACTTCGCCACCTGTATACAAAGGTGACATTTTAGACCTGGGATTATGATTCTCTGCGCGCCGTCACTTTTGACAACGCACAGAGTCTCAGGGGCTACTATCTACACAGGGCACATCTTGTTTATGCACAACTGACAAAGAAGTACATTATCAAACGTACCTCAAAACCCGTCAGTAAACTTCTGACGGCCTCATGCAATCCGCTTTCCGCGGACGAAATCCTTCCAATCACCGTACCCATCAATGCACGGTGCTCCTCTGAGATAGAAGCTCGCCCTAGCAGAATCATCAGCTCCTCCGACCGCGCATCGGACGGTGCCGGACTCGTCCTATGAC
>NC_057809.1:164861235-164867804 GCF_018294505.1 Triticum aestivum | reverse complement strand
GGATTCGGAGAAACCCTCCGCGACGACACCTCAGGGTCGCCCGCCTCACCAGGCGGTACGGCAGGGGGAGGCGTTCCACTCTCCATCATCTCTAGAAGAAGATCCCCTGAAGACGAGCTCTGCTGAGAAGGGTTGAGGTCCGAGCTACAAAGTAAAATTTCGGTTAATCTTCTCAGATAAAAAGCAAGGATTTCTCTCATCCCTTTAAAGGAAAATCTTTCTCTACTTACGGCTCGCTGGAGGGCTGATCCCTTTGAGGGCATAGTTTGGCCGAGGATGTCCCCGGCGTCGGACCCTCTAACGAGGACTTTTCCCCCTGCTTTGAGGCCATGGCCTCCGGGTCATCAGAGGCGGCCCTCTTCTTCCCCTTAGGAGAGGAATTGTCGGTTCCTTCCTTTGGAGCAGCCTCCTTCGAGGAGGCCATAGTTTCCTTGTCCTCCCCCTCACTTCCCTCCAAAGGCACGATCTTCAACATCCGGACTAGCACGGGATCCGGCCCGGTCTCAGGAAGGGGAGCCGGACACCTGATCAGCTTTGCCTTTGCTATCCACTCCTGTTTAAAGGGACAACTCTTTTAGGGGCGAGTTTATCACATCTTACGGGTAGCGAGTCCGGGCACAAGGTTACTTACTTGAGTATCCGGGCGATTGCAGCTTAAACTTGCGTCCTCGGTCAAATCCGGACACATCGCTTGTGATCCGAAGAACATTTTATACATCTCCACGGGCGTTGCGCCCATAAAATGCTGGAGAGCTCGTGGGCCCTCCGGATTAAACTCCCACAGACGGAGGGAGCGACGTTTGTCGGGCAGTGTTCGGCGAATCAGCATGACCTGCGTCACCTTGACCGGGTTGAGGTCTCTTTCTAAGAGATCCCTAATGCGGCCCTGCAACAAGGGCACATCTTTGGATAACCCCCAATCTAATCCTTTGTTGACCCATGACGCTAGTCATGGTGGGGGCCCGAGCAAAGGGCAGGAGGCGCTACCCACTTGGCGCTCCTGGGAGCGGTGATATAGAACCACTCTCGTTGCCACAAGCCGAGCTCCTCTTGAAAGGAGCCCTCGGGCCATGGAGCATCAGCACTCTTACTTATGAAAGCGCCTCCGCACTCTGCGTGCCGTCCCTCGATCGTCTTCGACTCCACTCCAAAAGTCTTGAGCCATAATCTGAAGTGAGGAGTAACACGGAGGAACGCTTCACACACAACGATGAATGAGGAAATATGGAGGATGGACTCCGGAGCTAAGTCATGAAATTCCAGCCCATAATAGAACATCAGCCCCCTCACGAAGGGATCCATCGGGAAGCCTAACCCCCGAAGGAAGTGAGACATGAACACCAAGCTCTCATCGGGCTGGGGACTGGGAATAGCCTGCCTTTGAGCAGGCAACCTATGCGAAATTTCGGCGGTCAAGAACTTAGCCTCTCTCAACTTTAGTACGTCCTCCTCCGTGACGGAGGAGGGCATCCATCGGCCTTGAAGGTTGGAACTGGACATTGTCGAAGGTCCGAAGCGCCTGGAATCTGGAGCCTAGGGTGTTGGAACTCGAGGCCACGGGCGAACTTGTTTTGAGATTGGAGAAAAGGAGTAAGGCCTTGGTCTCTTTATAAGAGGTTGAATACCAGGAGCCCTCCCCGTAACCGTTTGGGACTCGCCTTTAATCGAGAAGACATGCTAACGGGCACGATTGGGTTACCCACGTCCGTATTGATGAGAATCCCGTAAGTAAAGGGGACACGATTTCTGCTTTGACAAGACGTGCCAAGGAAACCGCCTCGCAAAACACGCTGAGGTGGAGAAGTGAAAACGATTCGAATAAAGGCTTAGCCGTAGTGTGATGTCACGCTGCGGAATACGTCAGCAGATTAGATTTGTGTTATTATTCTCTCTATGGCAATACGTGGAAACTTATTTTGCAGAGCCGGACACTACTCTTGGTGTTTACAAACTTTTATGAAGAATTTGGCGGAGGAACCCGCCTTGCAATGCCGAAGACAATCTGCGCGCCGGACTCGTCTTCATTGAAGCCTGGTTCAGGGGCTACTAAGGGGGTCTTGGATTAGGGGGTGTTCGGGTAGCCAGACTATACCTTCAGCCGGACTCCAGGACTATGAAGATACAAGATTGAAGACTTCGTCCCGTGTCCGGATGGGACTTTCCTTGGCGTGGAAGGCAAGCTTGGCGATGTGGATATTCAAGATCTCCTACCATTGTAACCGACTTTGTGTAACCCTAACCCTCTCCGGTGTCTATATAAACCGGAGGGTTTTTAGTCCGTAGGACAACTTCATCATACAACAATCATACCATAGGCTAGCTTCTAGGGTTTAGCCTCCTTGATCTCGTGGTAGATCTACTCTTGTACTACCCATATAATCAATATTAATCAAACATGACATAGGGTTTTACCTCCACCAAGAGGGCCCGAACCTGGGTAAAACATCGTGTTCCTTGCCTCCTGTTACCATCCAGCCTAGACGCACAGTTCGGGACCCCCTACCCGAGATCCGCCGGTTTTGACACCGACACCGGTACAGCGTCGGAGGCATTCATATAGAGTCATATCTTGTTATAAGAATCGAGTTGTAATTCTTGAGTTGCAAGTAAATAAAAGTGTGATGATCTTCATTATTACAGCATTGTCCCGGTGAGGAAAGGATGATGGAGACCATGATTCCCCCACAAGTCGGGATGAGACTCCGGACGAAAATAAATAAATAAAAGAGGCCAAAGAAGCCCAAAAAAAAGAGGCCATAAAAAAGAGAAAGGCCCAAATAAAGAAATGAGAGAAAAAGAGAGAAGGGGCAATGCTACTATCCTTTTACCACACTTGTGCTTCAAAGTAGCACCATGATCTTCATGATAGAGAGTCTCCTGTTTTTCCACTTCCATATACTAGTGGGAATCTTTCATTATAGAAATTGGCTTGTATATTCCAATGATGGGCTTCCTCAAAATGCCCTAGGTCTTTGTGAGCAAGCGAGTTGGATGCACACCCACTTAGTTTCTTTTTGAGCTTTCATACACTTGTAGCTCTAGTGCATCCGTTGCATGGCAATCTCTACTCACTCACATTGATATCTATTAATGGGCATATCCATAGCCCGTTGATACGCCTAGTTGATGTGAGACTATTTTCTCCTTTTTGTCTTCTCCACAACCACCATTCTATTCCACATATAGTGCTATATCCATGTCTCACGCTCATGTATTGTGTGAAGATTGAAAAAGTTTGAGAACTCAAAAGTATGAAACAATTTCGTGGCTTGTCATCGGGGTTGTGAATGATTTAAATATTTTGTGTGGTGAAGATAGAGCATAGCCAGACTATATGATTTTGTAGGGATAGCTTTCTTCGGCCATGTTATTTTGAGAAGACATGATTACTTGGTTAGTATGCTTGAAGTATTATTATTTTTATGTCAATATTAAACTTTTGTCTTGAATCTTATGGATCTGAACATTCATGCCACAATAAAGTGAATTACTTAGAGAAATATGTTAGGTAGCATTCCACATCAAAAATTCTATTTTTATCATTTACCTACTCGAGGACGAGCGGGAATTAAGCTTGGGGATGATGATACGTCTCCAATGTATCTATAATTTTTTATTGTTCCATGCTATTATATTATCAACCTTGGATGTTTTATATGCATTTATATGCTATTTTATATGATTTTTGGGACTAACCTATTAACCCAGAGCCCAGTGCCAATTTCATGTACCAATAGCTATGTGTTTGATCTCTCTCTCTCTCTCGTGTTCTTGAGGTGATATGATCTTGATGTATCGCGAGCTTTGCTATTTGGATCCTATGATGTTTCTTCCCCCCACTACTCTCTTGTAATGGATTGAGTTTCCCCTTTGAAGTTATCTTATCAGATTGAGTCTTTAAAGATTTGAGAACTCTTGATGTATGTCTTGCCATGCGTATCTGTGGTGACAATGGGATATCACGTGATTCACTTGATGTATGTTTTGGTGATCAACTTGCGGGTTCCACCCATGAACCTATGCATAGGGGTTGGCACACGTTTTCGTTGTGATTCTCCGATAGAAACTTTGGGGCACTCTTTGAGGTTCTATGTGTTGGTTGAATAGATGAATCTGAGATTGTGTGATGCATATCGTATAATCCTACCCATGGGTACTTGAGGCGACACTGGAGTATCTTGGCGACATTAGGGTTTTGGTTGATTTGTGTCTTAACGTGTTATTCTAGTACAAACTCTAGGGATGTTTGTGACACTTATAGGAATAGCCCAATGGATTGATTGGAAAGAATAACTTTGAGGTGGTTTCGTACCCTACCATAATCTCTTCGTTTGTTCTCCGCTATTATTGACTTTTGAGTGACTCTTTGTTGCATGTTGAGGGATAGTTATGTGATCCAATTATGTTATCATTGTTGAGGGAACTTACACTAGCGAAAGTATGAACCCTAGGCCTTATTTCCTATCATTGCAATACCGTTTGTGCTCACTTTTATCATTAGTTACCTTCCTGTTTTTATATTTTCATATTACAAAAAGTTATATCTACTATCCTTATACCACTTGTATCACCATCTCTTCGCCGAACTAGTGCACCTATACAATTTACCATTGTATTGGGTGTGTTGGGGACACAAGAGACTCTTTGTTATTTGGTTGCAGGGTTGCTTGAGAGAGACCATCTTCATCCTACGCCTCCTACGGATTGATAAACCTTAGGTTATCCACTTGAGGGAAATTTGTTATTGTCCTACAAACCTCTGCACTTGGAGGCCCAACAACATCTACAAGAAGAAGGTTGTGTAGTAGACATCAGTGTTATACCTGACTCCTTACCTTCGCCGAGGTCCCAATCTTCAGAGTTGCGTTTAATTCTTTCCAATAAATCCCATTTGAATTCAATAGTCTTCATCATAAAAGTTCCAGTACAAGAAGTATCGAGCATGGAGCGATTACTGAGAGAAAGCCGAGCTTAAAATTTTTGAATAATCATTTCTCTTGAGAGCTCATGATTGGGGCATGAATATAACATTTACTTAAGCCTACCCCAAGCTTGAGTGATGCTTTCTCCTTCGTGAGGCCAAAAATTATATATATAATTACGATCACGATGAACAAAATGCATAGGATAAAACTTTTGGTGAAATTCCAATTTCAATCGCTTGTAGTCCCATGATCCCATATCATCACATAGCCTATACCATGTCAATGCATCTCCCTTCAAAGATAAAGGGAAGACCTTATTCTTGATAACATCCTCGGGCATACCTGCAAGCTTAAATAATCCACAAACTTCATCCACATAGATTAAGTGTAAATCGGGATGCAATGTTCCATCTCCTGCAAAAGGATTAGCTAGCAGTTTCTCTATCATACCCGAAGGAATTTCAAAGTAAAAAAATTCAGTAGGTTTAGTAGGTTGAGGATAAACTCTTTGCTCTACTGGTCGGGGCGAAGATACCCCGAACAAGCCCCTCAAAGGATTATGTTCCATAGTAACAAGTGACAGTAAATTTCAGCACACTGTATAAATTTTTCGTTACCAAATTCCACCTACCAAAGGCGCTTCACTCCCCGGCAACGGCGCCAGAAAAGAGTCTTGATGGCCCACAAGTGTAGGGGATCTATCGTAGCCTTTTTGAGAAGTGAGAGTGTCGAACCAAACAAGGAGCAGAAGAAAATGATAAGCGGTTTTCAGCAAGGTATTCTCTGCAAGCACTGAAATTATCGGTAACAGATAGTTTTGTGATAAGGTAATTTGTAACGAGTAGCAAGTAATAAAAGTAAATAAGGTGCAGCAAGATGGCCCAATCCTTTTTTTATCAAAGGACAAGCCTGGACAAACTCTTATATGAAGGAAAGCGCTCCCGAGGACACATGGGAATTATCGTCAAGCTAGTTTTCATCACGTTCATATGATTCACGTTCGGTACTTTGATAATCTGCTATGTGGGTGGACCGGTGCTTGGGTACTGTTCTTACTTGGACAAGCATCCCACTTATGATTAACCCCTATTGCAAGCATCCGCAACTACAACAGAAGTATTAAGGTAAACCTAACCATATCATGAAACATATGGATCCAAATCAGCCCCGTACGAAGCAACGCACAAACTAGGGTTTAAGATTCTGTCACTCTAGCAACCCATCATCTACTTATTACTTCCCAATGCCTCCCTCTAGGCCCAAACAATGGTGAAGTATCATGTAGTCGATGTTCACATGCCACCACTAGAGGGATGACAACATACATCTCATCAAAATATCGAACGAATACCAAATTCACATGACTATTAATAGCAAGACTTCTCTCATGTCCTCAGGAACAAAAGTAACTACTCAAAAAGCATATTCATGTTCATAATCAGAGGGATACTAATATGCATAATGGATATGAACATATGATCTTCCACCAAGTAAACGAACTAGCATCAACTACAAGGAGTAATCAACACTACTAGCAACCCACAGGTACCAATCTGAGGTTTGCATACAAAGATTGGATACAAGAGATGAACTAGGGTTTGAGATGAGATGGTGCTGATGAAGATGTTGATGGAGATTGACCCC